>NC_060061.1:30745922-30972576 GCF_020283565.1 Trifolium pratense
TGTAGATTACAATGTTAGGTTTCACCGCTTGTCCTTGCATCTTTTGCAGCAACTGAAAGGCATCTCTTGTATGTCCTATTTTACACAAACCATTGATCAAGGTCCCATAACTAAATTCATCCAACAAAATTCCTTGTGCTGCCACATTATCATGAAAATCCATTGCTTTCTTAACCTCGCCATTGATACAAAGCCCTTTCATGACTGTCGTCAACGTAACTTTATTAGGTTGATAACCCCTTTTGAGAACTAAACCTAGTATGGAAAAGGCAAAACCCATCTCGCCCAAATGACAGTAACAATTGATCCAAATACTCAAAGTGAATATAGAAGGAGTAACTCCTTTCAACACCATTTGTTTCAAAAGAGAGATAGCTGTGGGACAATGCTTCATCTTTACTACTGACCCTAAAATCATGTTAAATTGAACAACAGATGGAAGCGGCTGCATATTAATCAAGCGATTGAATAAGGTAACAGCATCATCAATGCCATTAAATATTTTCGCGTTTTGTTTCGGGCAATGAGAAAAGAGCCTCAGAAATTTGTGGAAGGCATACCTTAACCTTGTTGTTGTTGTAGCAGTACACAACATCACAAACTTCTCCCCTGAGTTGAAGAAGATTGTCTTTCTTGGATAACTCCATTCAACACTTCTTCCCGAAACACTCTCACATACTCTTCTTTTTTCAGACTAATTCTCGTATTTCATTGTATTGAAACAATCAGATAAGCAATCTGCACATAAAACAAGTGAAATGGAACATCAATCAATAAGAGGAAATAAACAAGTTTAGGCATACTAAACATTTGATCCAACAATTAATTTAGGCAATAAAAACATACCACTTAACCATCTAGGTCCTGGTTAGCTATCCTTAATTTACATTTGAAGGGAAAAAGGGGAATTATGAGCAAATTTATTAGGCCATGATATTAAAATTCAGGACTGATCATTAACCTAAGCATGTGTTACTTCCTTTAAAATAACCCTAATAGGGAAAAACAAATCCAGAATTTCGCATTTCAGCCTGGAGACCAGAACAGGGCAGCAATGTGCCCCCAGTCAGAATTAAAATTCTACCAGGCGCTCTGAATTTCAGCCTCGCGGCCAGGACAGAGCAGCAAGGTGCCCCCAGTCAGAATTAACCTGCAAAATTCAGCAGAAAATCCAACAAAGTCCAATTCATGTGTCCTAATAATTGCAACTAACAAAACTCTGCATCTCCATTTCAACCATATACAAGACTTTATTAGCAGATGAATTGAAATAAACAAAGTTTAAATTCTACTTCTTCAAATCTCTAGTAACCCCTTCTCTAACTAATATTGTTCCAAAAATGTTATTTTCTAACATGAAAGTCAATGTACATGTATAGTGCAATTGCTAACACATCTCTCCCCCAATAAAATTCTACTTCCATTTTAGATCATATTTATGCCCTTATTGCAAATAAATGGACCTTATGGAAAACTCCTTAACTCCTACAAAATGAAAAGGTGAAGTTGTCCAAACCACAAGTCTCAACTAAAGTAAAAAATGGGTTATATGTTTAGTTATATGAGTTAAATCATAAAGCTTCTATAGCTGTATTGACAAATTCACAATACATATAGACAGATTCATCCATAAATCATCAATCATAGTAAGAGTTAGCTTCTTCGGCAGTGGACGGATACTCGGCTGAAATGTTCATACATCTTTCTAAAGACAAAATTACAAACTAAAAACACACTTTCTTGATAACCCAAACACCGAACATAACTGCCAAGAACTTTCATGTATCAATATATTAATTACCATATAATATAGTATAATGTCCATGTGAGTATAGCTCAGTTGACAGGGACATTTCATGTAATATGCAGTTACCGGGGTTTGAACCTTGGTAACTCCCACTTATTCACCTTAAAAAAGTGAAATTCTAGCCAATAAAAAAAAAATGAAACTCCCATATTATACCACAGATGGAATTAGTTTCTGACAATACTTATACCAACTAAATAATACTAAAGAAAAAATAAAATAATCACAACCCAATTTATCTTTTTCGTTTTAACACAGAAGAATAAAACTCGAAAACATGTTAAAGATGAAACAGTAATGCTATTTAGAGCGAAAATGTTTTCCCGAATTTTCACGAACCGCTTGATATTGTCTCTTTTATATTTTTTAGAACGTGGACATAGCTTCTTCTTTTACTTAGAGCGTGGCTTTATTTTTTTAACATCTCAAAAAATTAATAAAAAATATTAGTTATGTGTTGCAGCATAGGTGCTATGAACATAGAGACCCACCGTTTGGATAGTAACAGAGTGAAAAACTAGACTCAAAGAACACTATCAACCATACCCATTTTGAGCTTAATTTGTTGCCCAGCAAACAAAGAACAAAGTAAGAACTAATTTAGAAGCTTCAATCTATTAATCCCAAAACAAAGACTTTCTAAACCCAATTTGTTATCAAAATCTTTACTTTTAAAAACCCCATCTTGATGGTACTTCCAAGTTCCAAACAAAGAAAAAACAAAATCCAATTGAGCAAGCTGGCCTTGAGAGGTAATAGAAAAATCTTTGTTTCAAGAGTTTGAGGGGGAAACGACCAGCCAAGAATTTGAGAGAGAAATTCAGAAGAGCAAAGAGAAGGGGCAGTTGTTGTTGGGGATGAGATGAGACAGAAGAGAGAAACAAAGTTTATTAAATTAACGGTTAGATGATGCAAATCGGTGCCACCAACGATTGCCACTTCATTCGGGAATAATTCGTGATTCAAGTTTTCGGGATAAGTAGCATTTCCCAAGATGAAATCAGAAATAGAAAAGAAGAAACAAAACTGAGCAATTAGCAAACTCACCTTGAATTTCGTTCAGATGTCGCCGGTGGTGTGGTGGGCGGCAGTGGATATGGGAATGTGAGAGGGAGTGGGTAACTGGGCGGCGCCGCGGCGGTGCAGGGACAGAAGAGGACTGCCGCCAACCTGGGGAAGAAGAGAAGCGAATTTTCTTTCAGATCTTGTGGTCCGTCTAATCAATCTAACGCTCCACAAAGTGACATGTGGTCTTTATATATTATTATTATTATTTATTATTCTTTTTCGTCAAGAAAATGAAATTTGAACCCTAATTAAATTCATTTTTCCACTCTCACTGACCAAAATCCATTGCAGATTATTATTCAACAAAGAAGACAAACCAAACAAAGAAGAAGAAGTGGAACAAAGAATTAAATGTAATTTATTTATTTATTTTCCTACGGTGAAGGTAAGGTCCACAGAAGCTATAGGTGCTCTCACACACAGCAGGTTTGAACCCCATAAACCCTTTCTCTGCGATTCTTCATCTTTCATTGTTTTCTCTCACAAGTCACAACCATTCTCCCGATGCCATCGTCGACTTCCACCGCCCGAACCCTTGCAGAACTCCGCCGTGTCGCCACCTCCGCCCGCGGCAGCACTAGCTCTGATCATTTCCTCGCAGTCAGACCATTCAGCTCCACTGCACCCGTTTCCTCCGTCTCTAATTCCGACCCAACACTTTCTTCTTCCTCTGATTCCAATGGTATGCACTCATTCATATTATTTCGGTGAATTCCTCATCTGGGTCGTTCTTCTTTTTTGTAATCATGTTTCCTCTAATTAAAAGTTCATATTTTTATAATGTTTATTGATTTTTTTTTTTTTGGGTGTATGAAAGGAAAAGCTTCAAAATGGTGGCTGTATCTACCTGGAGCAATCGCATTTGGTCTTGGGAGTTGGCAAATTGTCAGAAGAGAAGAAAAGGTGAGTGTGTTTTTCCATTCAATTCATTATTCATTATAATTTGTTGAGGCTCAAAGACACAGAAGAGGCTGTGATATAGGTATTCTTGTAATTTAGACCATAGTATTATTATATACTTGTAATACTGTAAAGCTTAATTCATTCAAGTAATAATACGGAACTACAACATCTCTGCCGTTGCAGATGTAGGCACACTATGCTGAACCGCATGAACAAACTTGTTTGCAATTTTCATTTCTCTTTTCTTTTGTTACAAAGTTCTAACATAATTATTAGGAATATTTATACTTTCTCATAACCGTTGTTTACACTGTCAGAATGTATGAAATTAGACGTAGGGAGTTATGTTGATACTTGATTTATATCTGTGTGAGTTATTATGTGGCGAAAATTGGATTCAAATTTCGTGCAGCCCATAGTCACAGGGTTCGCAATTCGCTTTGGTACGTGGTACGAATTCGGGTACGCGGTTCGTAACCCTCAAAGAATTTGGTACGCGAGGGGTATACAGAGTCGGTACGTTGTTGGGTTCGTGGTACTTTGTAATATTTTTTCCGGTACGCTATTGATAATTTTCTATCTAATCTACTTAAAAATAATAAATCACATACTAGAAAAAAAATACAATATCTTTCATACAAAATCAACTTCAAATATTAAAAGAAAATATATTTATGTGTGTTGTTTTCAAATGAATTACTAATACTAATTTAATTTTTTTTGAGACATAATACTAATTTAAGTAACTATTTACCAATTATTCTTAAAGAAAATCACTATTATAATTATTATAAAATAAGAAACTAAGGTCAACAGTCAACACTTATATATAAATAACTCACATAAGATTTGACATGCAAGCAAAGCTAATAGCATGAGTTTTGTTGTTAAGCCTTCAAACTAATAGTCCCACATCAGAAATTTTGTGAGAGCTAGAGAAGGAAGTTACCTATAAAACCATGCATGACCGAAGCAAGCTTAACCAAGAAAGGCCTGATTGGATTTGTGGACACGCAAATATTGATGTGTCCTCATCTAGTGTCGGTCATTAGTTTTTTAACGTTTTAATGCTGCTGGTTCGGTGGAAGATTTGCAGTGTGCAAATTCCTTGCTCTGGTACGCCAGTTTTGGTGAATTCCATGCGAATTTCTGCGTACCAATACGCAAAAGTACCCGAATTTGGTACTTACGAATTGCTTCGCGGTTCTCCACTGTTGCAGCGAATTCTGTGACTATGGTGCAGCCAATTACCAGTGGTGTAAAATAGAGGCTATAGTGATCCTATAGCGCTATAGCATCGCGTAATTTAGACAAACCGCTATTATGATACACTGTTTGGTGCTAAGTGTTGTCAAATTGCTGTTAAAGTGACCACTATAATGCTGCAGCGTAGTGTAATTTAAACAAACCTTTGTTTTCTGCAATCTGTGATTGACAACATTGCTACTTAGTAGATTTGAATTCTTTGACAAATATCAGACATCTCACATTGAGTTTTTGTTTTGAATCCAAATTGGCAAAGTTAGAATTTAACCCTACGATCTTCATTCGATAGCTTTGAATTGGTGAGACACTAGCCGTAGTAATGACAATATTTTTTACTCCAGATAATTTGGATCTAGTGGGAAACATGTAAATATATGGCTTTGTGCTTTGTGTGAATCAGAAGAAAAATTGTGCTTTTTGTTTGTGGCAGGATCAAATAAATGATCCGGTCGACATGCTTGGTGGGTTATGATTTTAAAAAATGTGCTGTGGTGGAGTGTGGTGATTAATCCTTTGACATATGTGCCAATTTGGGAGAATTTTCTTGTTACTGTAATTGAATATGTGTTTTCTTTATTTGTGACTGTCAAGATTACATGGCATCTTTCGTTGTTGTTAGTGATCTAGATAACTTTCATAAGTTTGATGCATTAAGACATTGCATTATTTCAGCATTTTGCTTTTCATTTTTTAATTTACTCTGTTGCATCTCTTTGTGTCGTTCATCTTTAAGTCTTAACTCATCAAAGGGATTTCTAATCATAGGGTTCATATTGTGGATTATTTGCCTTCTCCATTTCCATTTCCTTGATATGTGGGTGGCTTAAAGATAGTGCTTATTGGATAAGTGTTTAACATATAATAAATGTTTATGTATAAACTATTTCTATAATCAAAGAGTGAACATGTTTAAACTGAGTTGTATGATGTTTTCATAATCTATCCAGGGGAATAAGATGAAAACAAACAGGTTATGGATATGTGATAAACTACTATCATATGTTCTCTCAAACATTTTACATAAGTTCTTATAGCTTTTATATCTTACAATGTTACAGATTAAAATGTTGGAGTATCGAGGAAAGAGGTTGCAAATGGAACCATTGAAATTCAGTAATGCTTATCCATCAAGTGAGGAGCTAGATTCTCTGGAATTTAGAAAGGTTGTCTGCAAGGGAGTTTTTGATGATAAAAATTCAATCTATGTGGGACCACGTTCAAGAAGCATTTCAGGTGTTACCGAAAATGGTTACTATGTTATAACACCTCTTATGCCAATTCATGATTATCCTGATAGGTAAATCAAAATTATTAAGAGCTCTGGATATGAATGTCATGCATCAAGTTATTAGAAATTTTAATATTTTACACTTTACCTAGGATGAATGTTTTAAACACTAAACTCTTATGAGTTATGAATTTGCGAGTCGAGTTTACGGAGATCTCTAATCTGGTCTACATACCGTGTTGACTGTTTTGTGGTCTAAATTGTGTTTGCACGGATGTTTCAAACATTACCTAGACTCAATATATGGAGAGTAGTTTCCATGAGTTCACGTATACTCTTGAGTTTGAAAACCTTATATATACCAACTTTCCGATCTTTATTGTTTTGAAACTGCATCATACCAATCTTCATTTTGTCCTAATGAACTTTTAAGTTTTTCCTTCTGGTTAAGAATTATTCACTTCTTCTGGCTAAATATGCATGTTTAATTTTTACTCGAATCTTGAATTTAAAAGGCTTTGGATATATTCTCATCAAAATTATAAGCTCAAAATCCTAACTCTTCTAAGTCTAACACAACATATCTGTATCATATTATAAACTAATTTTTCTTGATAATCAGCAATCAATTGCTTTGTTTTGTCACTGCCATATTTTTGAGTTGGTTGTATTGTTTTTTTTTCCAAGTTTGTTAAGTTTTTATATTGTGTGTTGCTTCTTGCAGCGTGAGTTCTCCAATTCTAGTTAACCGAGGATGGGTTCCCCGCAGTTGGAAAGAAAAGTTTCTAGAGGCTTCACATGATGAACCCTTTGCAGATCCACTTCCTTCACCTTCACAAGCCGATGGAACTAGATCTTGGTGGAGATTTTGGTCTAAAAAAGAGCCTGTTAGCAGTGAGGTTGTCACTACCTCTTGTTGTTTTCCCATAATATCATTCCTTGTTTATTACGGAAAATTGTTGCTTCAAACTTATTTTCAATGTTTTAAAAACCAAATCGGACATAGAACTGGCAAGGCCTTTGAATCATGGTTCAACTGCTTTAAACTGCTTGAACTGGGATGAAACTGCAGTTGAACTGCTCAAATAACCGAACATCAGACAATGCTGTTTCACAGCTCAACTGGTTGAACTGTCCGGTTCAGTTTTAAAACATTGCTTATTTTAAACATTGCTCATTTACAGGATCAGGTCCCATCTATAACACCTAACGAAGTGATCGGGGTAGTTCGTGGAAGTGAGAAACTAAGCATATTTGTTCCTGCAAATGATCACGAGTCTTCTCAGTGGTTCTATATTGATGTTCCTAGCATTGCCAGACATTGCGGCCTTCCAGAAAATACCATCTATGTTGAAGATGTTAATGAGAATGTCAATCCAAGTAATCCTTACCCTGTTCCTAAGGATGTCAATACCTTGATTCGAAGTTCAGTGATGCCGCAGGACCACTTAAACTACATATTGACATGGTGTGCAACTGCTTTTCTCCTTGCAAGTTGAATATTGTGCTTTTTTTTCCGGTCAAATTACTATTTATTTTCAATTCAAGTTTAGTCCCTATATAAGTTTTATTCATTTTTAGTTCTCACCATTTTAAAAAGGACAAGTTTAGTCCCTAAGTGTCAGCGTGACACGCCAAATTTGAGGAGTGTCCGTGTTTCATAGGTTATGTATTTTTGGAGTAGCTGTCTTGGTGTCGACCACTTATAACCGCAAATTTAGTCGTGGATAGGAAGCTTAACATCAAGAGAAATGATTGTCAATGCGATTGAAATGATAAGTTCTTTCTAACAAAAAGTTTGATTTGTATTTGGGACAGGTATTCTCTTTCTGCAGCAGTTACATTTATGGCATTCAAGAGGCTAAGACAGAAAAATACGAGGAGATAGCAAATTTGTTACTGTTATAGTTGAATTTTACGGACACATAACACCTTCTATGGAGTATTTGTCTTCTCAATCTTCCAATATCGATGCCAAGGATAATTTTCAAGCAACTTGTGATTTACAAGTGAAGTCTTCTCAGCAAGTTACCCACCACCTCAAAAACACTTGTGGAATGGAAATGAGGTGATATTTTATTGAAGAAAATAATTTTTAAAAATTTTGATGCAAGGGGAATGATATCATATTTTGATAAAAAATTTATTAGAAAAAGCTACTACTACTACTACTTTGTAAAATTGATGTTGGATTAGAGGTGTTAGATTGCAGAAATAAGGGCATTAAGTTTTTTTTTTCTTCTTTTATTTCCTACTTCTCTTAGTTCAAGATATACTTAACAAAATTAATAGTAATGATAATAATAGTATTAATAAAATCACCATTCTTAAATATAGTAAATTAAAAATTACCAATCAAATTGGGCAGAAGTTATAAGTACAGAAAATGAAAGACCATCCAAAAAAGAAAAAGAATTAATAAAGATTGGATTTGATCCATCAGTTAATGGCAATGGATCTTCTCTACCATGCAACATTAAAAATTCAAAATGCATTGCACACTATTGATAGTTCTAAATTCATGTTCTTAACTCTTTTTTTGTTTTGGTACATTGTTCTTAACTCCTTTTTTAGTCATGATATTAAAAATTCACATAACCAAGCCTGAAAAGAGAAATTTCAGCAGTGAACAAGCTCATACATAAAACATGATTCTTTTCTAGTATGCAGAAACTACAAGAGCAGTCAACAATGCAACAAAACCAGGTACACCAAAATAAGTGATTCCATATGGAGGAATAATTTTTGTCGAGCTAGCTGAATCTTCAGCAGCAGCGTCTTCTGCAGCTGTTTCATCCTCAACTGGAAGCAGTAAATATAATATTAGTTATTATACGTCGAAGTCAGATTCTATTTAGATAAACAACTCAATCAAGTGCTTATAATATAAACTCTTAGGAAAATCAGAATATGAGTCATCTGATCTTCATCTAATCATTGAGATCTCTTAAAAAAACATGTTTTCCTTGAATAAAATTAACGGTTTATGGGTTTTTATTGAATACCGTTAATTTTGATGGGTGTCAATAACATATCAAATAATTTTTAAAAAATTTCAAAATTTTTATAGATGATCTATACGATATAAACTTTCAATCAAACGGTGAGTTTTGTAAAATTCGTATTTGTTATAATATAAATCACTATTTGTACACCATGCACAACTTGAATGACTTATGCATGTTAGACAAAGCCTTGTTGAATAAAATTCTAACTTTTCAATGTCTAATATGTTCAAAAGTTTTCACATTTATGGACATAAGTATGTATGACTGATGATTTACCTTCTGATGATGGTGTGTTTCCTTCTGATGTTGGTGAGGTTCCTTTTGCAATGAAAGAAGCAAAATAAGTTGAAAGTTAGAACTATACCATCCAAACAATGCAAATGAAACTTAAGGACAAATATAGGATTTAAGCCCTCTTTTTTTTTTCTTTTTTTTTTTACAATGGAGCAGAGGATCGAACCCAGAACCTCATGCATACTCTCAAATCTCTCACCACTAGATCAAACCTAATGACTTAAATTTAAACTCATTACAAACATTCCATAATACAAGAATCAATGAAGAAAAAACAACAATCAAAAGAATCTAAATATCGACATGCCTAGTCTACTGCGAATGGAATCACTCTTAATAAAATTCGGAGGTAAATTCCACGAACAACCACAAACGCAAAGCAGACCGCAATAGGCTAGGGCTACCAATTTTTAGATTCTACAAGATTATAATTATATTTAGTTACTAGAGGAGTTTTAGGGTGTTCCCTTATTGGAGGGGTGCATGTTGTTTCCTTTAAGAGCACATTTATATTAAGCTATTTTCGAAATTCCACCCTTAAGGTGGATAAATGGGATGATCGGGGTTCGAACCCCGACCCCCTGCATATATAATGCAATGTCCTACCATCTGAGCTAACCTCACGAGATATTTTCATTAAAATCTCTATCATTGATTTTTTGAAAGAAAAAAATCATTAGTGGGGGAAGAAATAACTAATAAAAATCAGGTTCAGATAAACCAATATTTTTTTTTGGTTAGTTTTAGATAAACCAATATGGTTGTTCATTGTTAACAATGTCAGACATATTTTTTTCTACTTACCATTATGTGGATTATGTTCCTTCTTACATTCCTAAGGCTATTATTGCCATTGAAATGAATTGAATTTTTCCACTCAAGATAATTAAACCAATTGATAAAAAATCAACAGAAATTAATTACCTGCATTGGCATTGCACTTAGAGGCATCAACATCAACACCACAAGCAGTTGGAAGCTTCAAGATTTCCTCCTTAGAAGCCTCAAAGGCTAAAAGCTTAGGATTGTTAATGAGATTGCAAATACAATCAGATGAATTGGCTGCTAACTCACTTAAAGGGTTACAACATGCTGGAGGAGGATTGTTTGGAGCCTTCAAATATGGTTGACAAGGAAGCAATTTTTGCATGCATTGTGGATCTAACAAACCTGCAGATTGTGCAAGGCTAGGAAGAAGATCTTCCAAACTGCCACCGCCGTCGCATAAACAAAGATGAAAAAATGAAGATAAATTTATGAGGAGGAATGAGAGGTAAGCCTTAGAAGCTGCCATGATTTTTAACAAAGAGGAAGATATAAAAATTATTGAAAAATTTAAGAGAAAACAAAAGAAGATTATTTTTTTTTTTTTTTTTTGTTCTTCCTCTATTCCCCTAGTGGGATATTATGGTGGAAAGTTTGTTATATAAAATAGAGGGAAGTTCTATTTTTAAAAGGTAGTTATTTTTAGATGAAATTGAGCCAGCCATCTATGATCATAAATATAAATATATTGTGGTATGTTAGGCTGTTTTTTTTTGCCATTACACCTGTTTTTTTCCTTTATTCTTTTTTGCTCCATGATCATTTCACACTTAATTTATCTACAATGCTGGAATTTACAAAATCCATATATATATATATATATATATATATATATATATATATATATCTGTGTGTGTAAAAAAAAAAAAAACTCAAAAATAACGATATTCATTCATTTCTATAATTGATAGAGGACATCAGATGTAAGTACAAATTCAACATCGCTAAAAACAAAAAGGATGAATCTACGAACAATCTCACAACATTCAAGTTAATAGCATAGAACGACAATTGCAAAAAATGTCCATGTTTCTGGATCTGCAACGATGATGCCCAAATCATTGATTAAATCTGCAATTGATTGAAGTCGGTATTTCAATATGAACTAAACGAACACCGCAACAACACGGAAAATCAAACGTAGTACCAAAGACGACCGACAACTATTATATTAAAAAAATAATTATAATACGATGATGCCCAATATTTTTCATGCGGAACTAAAAAAAATAAATTGGGTGGGCCACTAAAAAATTATAATATTGAAATTAAATACAAAAATTATTATTATTATTATTATTATGACAGAAAATACGAAAATGACATTGCATATAAAAATATTTGTCGTAAAAAGCTATACCAAACTTTAAACGTATGATTCATATCTTATAAGCTCATATTAAAATAAAAAACCTATTTAGTAACATTTTTTCATTAGCTTATAATTTATTTTGATAAGTTAATTCAATTAGCTTATAACTTATTATTTTTTATCCTAATTTTATCTCTATATGTCATGTCATTAATATGCTATTTCAATTGCTACTTTTATTCAATACTACTATTCAGATATCTGCTATTTTTTGTGTGGATATTCTTCGCGCAATGCGCGAAGTTCCGCCGGCGTACTAAACCCACAACGTACTACATCACCGGGCGGCTCGCCTGAATGCCGAGTCTTTCTCCCGATTCGACAACGTCGTCACCTGCAATGATTTTAGTCCCTCAAACTAAGAATTAAAATAAATATTATAAAGACTATTTTGAACATAAACATATTTTACAGGGCTTAAAAAAAATTAAAAGGACTATAATAAAAATGCAAAGTAAAAACAACTTGAAAATTATTGTTAATAGCTGAAAGATCCCTACAATCCTCAATAAAAGAACCATAATGAATCTAAATATTATTCAATGTCGTATCTATAAAGTGAAATTATACAACATGATTGAAACAAAAATATGACAACATGGTAGATCTTCACAATGAAGTAAAATACTACAAAAAAAAAGAAGAAGTGATAATTATAAAAAGCTTAGGAAACAAAAGACATAGTAATTGAGAGGGACCAAAATGGCTACGAAAATTCTCTGCCAATGATCAAATTAAATAATTGATCTTACAACTAAAAAAGTATATATATTATATCATCTAATTCCTTCCATACATGTTCTTCTTAAGGGCATGTTTGTGGCTGGTATAGGACTTGAACTAGAGAAGTCAATGGAGAAACTAGCACTGTCTGATCCAGGAGTACTGCATTCAGGTGATTTCTTGCTCATATAATATGGTGATGTGCTCATTGCCCTGAGTATGTACAAAAAAATGCACTAACATTAGAAAATTACATCACATGAGATAATAGAATTACAAATAAATATAATGTTAACCAATTTGGTTACTAAGTTTAATTAAATTATAAAATTGTTTCGGGCTGAACTAAAGCCCAAAGCTATAAACAAGCTCAACATGTCCTAAGGTCGGTCTATGATAGCTCACCCACGATCTACTCAAGGTACACCGTACTCTATGCTAAACTCGGCACAACATATAAATGACATTTGCATAGAATGTTATATTCCTCAATTCCACTCACACTTAGTTTTCTACAAGGTTGCTATGATAATCCTCATGCATATCCACCTCCAACAAATACGCATATACACTCACTCTTAAGGTACATACATTTTATCCAATTCATACACACTCATCTTGAGTTGTTATTAACTTGAGCGTTGAAGTGCTAATATTTTTGTTGGTACCCTTCCTCGCTATACTAGAAGCTCACAACCACCATCAAATTACACTCTATCTCACCAGAGGAACCATCTAATTATGATACCTCAAATAAAAAATATCCAAGAAATTGAAAACTAAAAAATTACATAAGTTCTTTTGGATTGGCCAATTTATGCTATGTTTCTGTGAAGAGTCTCCACCACACGCCCGGGTGAAGTCTCATATGGAAAATTCGTGTTGACCGCACGTTAGTAAAGTAGAAAACAAAAACAAGATTTCCAAACATACACTTAGTTTTCTAATTATGCTAGAGTGAATAATGTGATTAAGAATCTTCAATTTCTGGGTTTTTTTTTTAGAATTTTGTTAATTTTAGAAATTGGATCGCATGATCTCTATAATTTCATAGACTCAATTGGTGATTCGCTAAAAATTAATATACATTCAATGAATGAAAGAAGTTTATAAATTTTCTATATGATCGTAGACTCAACAATATTAAAGAAAACTCATTAGAACATTACCTTTCCTTTCGCTTCTCCAAAAACCGAGTCAGCGATGCTTTTCGTGCCTGAGGCAAGCCTACTAGAAACACAACAAAACTTCGCTAATTATTATTGTGCCTTACATAAACTAGAAGAAAATACTAGCAATGTTGACACTTTTTTCAACATTTAATTATCGAGTTAATTATTGCAAGTTCCGGCCTTTCAATTTGTCGACTGGCATGTGATTTCACCATTAATATAAAGAATATTGAAACTAAAGTGTTAAAGAATGTGTCACTAGCATTTTTCGATATATAGAGCAAGTAAGCATAATATACCTTGTTGAATCACTTTTGTAGGTGTAGATCCTACAGAAGTAGCAACAATAGGAGATTCCAAGGTGTTGGTAGGGGCATTTGAAGGTCCTAAAGATCTTATTATTGTGACTTCATTGTTGCTACTTACATGAGAGGTCATTGGAAGAGGACTTGGCAATGGTGAGGGGTATGATTGGCTTATATTGAAACCATCTTTTTTGGAAGGAATAGAGATTTCTGGTTGCATTTTAGTGCCATTTCCAGCTAGTAACATGATAGCCTTAGCCTAGTCATGAAAAATGAAAATCATAAATATTTAATATAAGGCCATAACATATATATATATAAACAAATCGGACTCAATGTTGTCAATTGTAGATCGCAGAAAAAAGTGGTTTGTTCAAATTCTTCTATGCTACAATGTTATAGTGCCGCTATTAGCTTTCATTTTACAATACTTTGTAGTGCTAAATAATGTATCACAGAATAATAGCGATCTGTTCAAATTCTACTATGCAATTTGACAACATTGAGGGGACTAATTTGAAACTTGAACACAAATAAGATAAGTTTAGGGTAAACTAATTTACCTTCTCGGGAGATATGTAATCATATACACATACCGAACCACCATAAAAAATTGTCATAGTACCATTGGATTTGGAACAATTCCTATTCCTATAAAAAGAATAACAAAATTTTCTTAATGTTCTATTATAAATTACTCCACAATATCATATCATAAAAATATTAGAAGTAACTTTCCACACCCCCAAATATCACTTCAAGTCGGATGTACCCATCTAAAAAAAATAAAAATTCTTTCATCCAATAGTACACTTTTAAATAAAATATATTGTTCAAAAGTACACTTTCGAATAACTTTTATTGTTTTTTTTAGAAATGTGGGTGGAAAAATTGCTCCGAAAACATTTTCAATGAAATAAAAAATTTAAAAATTTTCAAATGTTGAAATTTATGATACCTCAAGTCAGTAGAACCAACTATGGAACCTATTGATGGAAGAACAGATACAGGTGTGGCAGAGGATTTAGAACCAAAAGATTGTGATCTTGTAACTGAATTAACCATTTGATTATTAGATTGGTTTGAAACTGAAAATTGTGCATCAGAAGATTGCAAAGGATAAACTGTCATTCCATGCTTGTTTCCTACTTGCTTTCCCATGGACAAATTTTCCTTCAAAATTATCAAAGAATAAAAATTAGTTGTAGAAAAAATTTAAAAATGCATAAATATGGAATTCGGATTCATGCAGTTGGGATATCGGTGGCCGTTTGATCAAGATTGGACCGTCTAAAGAAAGCTGATTTTTATTTTTATTTTATAATTCAAAATACTAAACTAAAATCTGATCTATCTGAATTTTGATCATATGGTCGCCAATGTCTTGATTGCATGAGTGCGAAAACCTGTAAGGCTCTGTTTGGTAAAATTAAACTATAAGCTAGCTGATAGCTGAAAAGCTAACTTTTAGCTTATAGCTGAAAAACTAGTAGAATGAAATTAAAGTATTTGGTAAATTTAGCTTTTGTAATCATAAAATGACATAAAAATATATGACTATTTTATTTGAGTGGTAGTTATTTTTGTGAGTGGTTAGTTTTTTTATTAAAATAATAAGGTTAAAATTAAAATAAAAGGTAAAAAGTTAGTAAAAAAAACTTATTATCAAATAGTACCTCTAATTTTATAAAAACAAGCTTATAAATTACTATAGTAAATAAACGATAAGCTAGTTTATTTATGTTCCTAAACACATCCTAAATATAAAGGTAACAAAATTATTTCTCATTATAAAAATTAGTTCATGTTTAGTATCATAATAAATTTGTTGAAATGACAATGGCTTACTGTGATTTTGTCAAAGTAACTGTAAATCTAAACATATGCATCTAAACATCATAAAAATCTTGACAAACCATGTTTGACCATTGTAAACTAAAGAATCTCTAAAATAAAAGAAAAATTTCTAAAATAAAAGAAAAATTTCTAAAATTAAAGAATAAACAAACCTGTGTCACACCCAAGAATGATTTGTGATTAGACTCAAAAGCATCTTTATTTGAAATAGTCATATATCCAGAAGAAGTTACTGGATCCATAACAGTGTTTCTTGACCTATCTTCATGAGTGTTCTTGAAAGACAAGAATTGAGGAAGGTTTGAACCCTTATTTGAGAATGACCACTGCATTCCTAAACTCTTCACTGCATCAAATTTAACAACCAAAATTGTGTTAACACCAAATTAAAAATTTAAAAGAAAAGAAACGAAAAACTTTGACATAATGATTTTAGAATCGATTTAAAAAAAAAAAAACCTTTTAACCGATTTAAAAAGTCTTTTCTGCAACGGTGAAGATATCGTACAATAGATTGATTTATTCCTTTTCCAAACTAAGAAAAAGCACAATGATGATGGTATTGAAAATGATCTAAACTACTAAGAAAAAAATTTCATCAAACTTTCTAGGAGCTCAAAATGAATTAGAATGATAAGAAAACCACCACCAATAGATATAGGCACATGGATATATGTCACACAACCTATATTTAATCTACCCCACCAAAATAAATAAATAGAAAACAAATTAGCTACAGCAATGAAATAATAAAAATATTAATCTTACCATAAAACAATTTAGAAGATGCTCTGGAAAAACTTTCATCACAAGAAGCTAGAGTTTATAAAGAAAAAGGAGTCACATATTAGTATATAATTATATCACATGTGACTTTGTTATTTTGTTATTAGTCTATTTATTATTGTCAATTACTAGGTAGTATCTTAGCCAGGCACGGCTGAAAAATTTAAAATTTTTTTTTTTTCGGCTTTTCACCACCAGTTGAATCTGGTTCGGGGGTCAGTTCTGGCATCAAGTGGTTCCAGCCCCCTCCCGATCGCAATTGTGGGGGATCGAACCGCGGTCCTCCCTACCAAGTTCAGCACCAATCACCACTGAACCAACTAACGATTGGTTGAAAAATTTAAATTTAGTAACAAGAAAAAATAATATTGTTTTTTTTTTTTTTTTTTTAAAAGTTGATGGTTTATAAGTACCACCAACTTGTTTACAAAGAAAATACTACATTTGCTACTGTCAAGGATCGAACCCCTGACCATCAGCCTACACCCGCTCAGTCAGCAAGTGCCAACTGAGCTACCCCACCCACCCCTCCACCAACATCCAGCTCAGCAACCTTTAAATTTTGTCTTGAAATTCCTTACGAAGCATAGTATTATATTATTTAATCATAGTCCATCAACATATACTTTATTATATAATGTACTAAATGGTACAATTCAATTAGCCTGCTGCAATATCTTTATATGCTATGACTTTGTTTTTATTAAAATGTTTCCTTGTGTATAATTATATTTTATATGCACCTCTTTGCAACCAGCTTGTCATTACAATAAAAAAATAGTTATTTATATCTCAACAAGGACATGCAGGCATCAGCAATGCCCATGTTAAACTTTTGATAAATAATGTTAATTAAATATAGTGATTTGTTTATATACATTTATAAGTGTGCATATTTTTTATGCTTTTCATACTGAGAAAGTCTTCAATAGGCACATATACACCACTTCAGTTTTGGGCACAACCAATAAAATAATGACAGCTCATAGAAGTAACAGAGGAGTACAAACTTTTTTACATTGACATTTTTATTTTTATTTTTATTTTTATTTTTAAAAGAAGAAACACTGTTTATCATCTTCTCTCTTCCAAGTTCTTTTACACTGACATTTCTTCTCAAAATTTTCCTCTACGTTGCGACTCTGTCTCCGAGATCCGGCCTCTACCTAAGATGAGATTAGCAAACTCAAGATTATAACCATGTATTTTGGGGGGGGGGGGGGGGGGGGGGGGGGGGGGTTGGGATGGTGATTTGGGTTTTAGCCTTTTAGTGTTCAATTGTTTTCAATTAGTTGAGAATTAAATTGGATCTTAGGAGTTCTTTTGGGCTTTGCAAGAGACCCTTTTCATCCTAATTATGTTTGATTTTTGATTGGTGGAAGAATATGAGCATAGAAAATCAAGAAATCACTCGCTGTGAGAAGAGGCATGGTGGATTTGGGTATTATGCTTATTGGAAACTTCCATAAAAAATCCTTCTCAAATGTTGGATGCCGACCCCCGTTGTCATTGTTAGGAATTGAAAGATTGAAAATTTTTGTAGTTGTTTTTAAATTTTTTTGTTATTTTCATGAACAGTAAAATTAAAGAAAGAGGACCCAGTTTATATGCAAGGGAGATTGGTGAAATAGGTTGTTGGAGCTTAGGGTGGAAACTGGAAAGTATAATTATAAGAAGAAATTCGAAAAAATGAGAATCATTGATGATGAAGTTAAACCATGGATGAAGAAATGGATGAAAGATGATAACAGAGAAATGGTCGGGTTCTCAAATCCCAAAATTAAAGATTTATATTTTATTAGAAAATGAAAAAAAATTAGAACTTTGGTTGTTATGAGTTGTCACAATTTTATTGGGTGTGCCTAAAATTTAGGTGTTGTATCCGTGCCTATACAAGACTTTCTCTTTCATACTATCATTCACACATCAGGATCCAAGATAAATAATGTTAATTAAATATAGTGATTTGTTACTAGTTTATATTAAAAAAATACTACTATTTAAATATTCATACTAATATTCTATTACTGCATCAAAATCGAGAAAATGTTGGACCACATTTTGCAATAAAATATAGTAGAATAAAGAGCACCAACAACAACCAAGAGCACGTTTTCTAACATAAGTTACGTAACTAACCATCCAACAAAACAATATAGAATTTGATTGCTAAAAAATAGTGAATGGTTGATAAAATTATAATGAATTGTTTATAAATTATAAGCTAGTTTTTAATTTAGAGTGAATAAAATTAGTCGATTGAATTTATAATGTTTGATAAAATTAGTGTGGTTGAATTAACTTGTAAGTATGAAATGACATAAAAAATATATGTTTATTTAATATTTTATATTTTTTTAAAGAAATATGACAGAAGTAAAATTGGAAGAAAAAATGATAAGCTATAAGCTTATAAACTACTTGAAATAACATTTAAAAAATAAGCTATAAACCAGTAAAATAAATTATAAGCTCTTTTTAAAAAAGTTTAACAAATAGGTCTTTTTTGTTCATATAAACTTATAAGCTCAAAATATGACTTTATCAAATAGAGCCATAATCTTTTTACTATTTATAATTATTTGCTAAGAAATATATAAGTCTCATAGTATTTATAAAAAAAAAATTAAAGGACTCAAAATCTTAAAATTTTAAAGTTTTTGATGGTTGCTCTTAATTTAATACGTTAATTCTACTAAGTGAGACTTTATCCTCACATCCCAACATTCTTTATTGTATTATTTAGGGTCCGTTTGGCCTAACTTTTTTCCTCTTCTTTTTACTTAAAAGTAAGAAGTTAGGTCAAACAACAATTTCTAAAAGTATGGTAAAAAAAACAATTTCTATATTTTAGGAAAAATTATAATATATTATCAAATATATTTTTTAACCCTATTATAATAAAAAAAAACAACTTTCAAAAAAAAAATTATAAAAACAATTAAGATTTATCAAACAATTTTAACTTTAGTTAAAAAACTATTTTTTCTAGCTTTATGATTAAAAGAGCTTCTACACCTAAAAAAAATTAAGTCAAACGAGCCCTTAGTATAAATAAAAAAGTGTCGCACTAAATATTTTCCATTTTAAATTGGAGCATCATTCTTTCACCTTAAAAAATTTTCATAAAAAAGGTGTCTCATGCACACTCAGAAACTAAGACAAATAAATCAATATTAATTAAAAATAATAAAAATAATTAAATGTAATTATATACTTTACATCTTAAATTTAAAGTGTCGATACTACATTCTTATCTTTAAAAAAATCATATTCTAAATTTTTTTGTTGAATCATTAGGCTTGATTTTACATGAGGTTAAATTTATATTCACAATAATTTTTGTGATTAATATTAAATAAATAAAACTTTATAAAAAATATAAATTAATTATCAAAAAAAAATTTATTTGCATAAAAATATCCGGTGACATACATTTTTTTTCACCCTATATCACAAACACTGTGTTTTTCTTTTCATATAATAATGAATGGCAATGAAATTCAAACTAAAATCCACATGGACTATAATCACTGTGCGGGCCTATGGCTTTTCTCTCGGAGATTTTCTTTTGTCATTTTACCAGTTTCTTGCACATTACATATCTTTTTTATTTTATTCTCATACTACTTAAGTAGCGAACATTATAAAAAAAAATTGTAAATGTCATCCGCTACCTACATAAATAGCGGATGTTATAAAGGTAAAGTATTTTTTTGGGAGTGTCCACTTTCTAACTAATAAATAGGATATTTTGGTAATTTCACAGAAACCCTCTTACAATACACTGACAAATTGCTATAGCCCACCACATATCAAAAATCAACTTTGAACCATTAATACCATATGGTCCTATCCATAGTGTGCTAATATAAGATTTTCCTTGCATAACATAAGTAGCTCAGCTGTATGATAGATGCTTTACCTTATTATGCAATTATGTAGATGGAAAGTTAGCTGCAAATTGCAGCTAAAATGTCTTTTTATACTAGACTAGATAACCTTAGCCAAGTTCACCCTAGAAAACCTTAAAAATCTTGAACTTGATCTTATCCATTAAAGGAAAAAATAATAATAGGAAAAAAAAAGTTCCCAATAATGACACAAATTTTATTCTTTTTTATTTTATCATCACAAATTTAAAGTAAAGTTTTTTCATCTTTAAAAAATCAAACAAAAACTTAATTAAAAAAAAACACAGAAATCATTCCCCCAATATTAACAAAATCACACCAACTCTCAAATTTAATTTAGTCCCCAAAATTAAACTCTCAAATGTAATTGTTATTTTCTCCTTGCATGATTAAATAAAAAAAACAAACTTAAATTCCAAATATTAAAATAAAAATAAAATAGAAATCTTCTTTCATAAAAAACAAAACTTAAATTCCAAATATTAAATTAAAATAAATGAAAATTGGTATACTATACCTGGGTCTTTTGTTTTGTTGGAGGCATCTTCTTTCATAGAAATCCATGGACTGTTTTTGGAACTGAAGCCAAGGAATTCTTTCTCCATGTGTGAAAAAATTATCAGATACCAACAAATTTATTTCTCTTCCAAGTTGCAGAAAGAATAAAAATTTGACAAGTGAAGAAAAAAAACAAACAGAGAAAAGTGTAGTGTTTGGTTGTGGTGAATTGAGAGAATTGAAGAGAAAAGAGAGTAGAAGAAAGAAGTAGTGACAGGGTGACAACAAAACAAAAGTCTATAAATAAATAAATAAATAAATTGAATGAACAAATTGAGAAATATATATAGGACTAAACTAATTAATATTGGATTTAATTCATATCAATAAATTTTAGTGACACTAATATTTTAAAATATTTTGACCAATTTTCTCTTATATTTTGAGACAGAGAGAGTAACTCATTAGATAAAAGATGTTTTCTATCTATTTCTCAATATTAGAATATATCTCTCACAAAAGGCTTCAATTCTTAGTCTTAATGGTTCGCTAAGGATCCATTTTTTAGTTCCAAGATTCTCTAATCATTCTTTTAAAAAGATTTGAAAAAAATAAACGTTTTTAAACCAATATGCGTGCACCCGTATGATGGGTAGGAATTTTTCTACGAGGTTAAAACACATTTTCAATTGAATGTCAGTGTAAAATTTGTTTACATCCATAATCATTAAATTATAATTTTACATTATTTTTTTATAAGGCATGCAGGTTTCGGCCACATCCTTTGCCTATATCTCCATTTTATTAATAAAAAAGAAAGAAATATATACATAAATTATGGAGACATAAACCTAACCCAGTAAGTTCACACAAAAGCTCGTAGGACAATAAAATATATCAACTTCTATTTAATCCTAAAAGACAAAATAGAAGGCTTAAGAATTCGAGGCGAATGAACCGACTGTCAACACATAAACGGTTCACATACCCACTACTCCCTACAGCAAGCAGCAAGCAATTATTGTTTTTTCAAGCTAAACAGTCTGAAATCAAAGAATGATACGGATATTGAGATAAACTCGGTCCAATAGAGGCAATACGAGACCCTCTAACAACCGTCGTGACAAATCAAGTGTCGTTGAGAATCCAAAACTCATAATCAATCGAAAGCCAGATCGAGGAATGGTCAATCAACGGGGCTGAGCACCACAAGCACAAGAATCACCATAAACCCAAACGATTACTACCGTCAACTGTAACGACCCGGTTTTTATTATTCGCTATTTAAGTATTTAATTAATTGTTGCGATGACTTTTAATTACGTTAGTGGCGAATAATTATTTATCGATAGTATTAGTTAACGCGAGTTGGGCCAAGCAATTGGGCTTGAGGCCCAATGGGCCTTGGACTTAAGGAGGGGGCGCTATATAGCCCATGGTAGAGAGAGAAAGACCCTTTTTGGTCTTGATAGAGAAATGAAGAGAGAAGGGAGAGCAAGGAGCTAAGGCAAGAGCTTGGAGGAGAGATTCGAGGAGCAATCGTCGAGCTTTCGTTGGATTAAGGTACGAGAGTTAGATTGCATATTGGTGAGTGGTCATAAAGAGGGGAGGATGTCGATTCCTCCATTCCCAAACTCTTTCACTCATTTTCGTTTTTGGGTTGTGAAATTTTTCTTAATGAAAGTGAAATCTATTGATCATAACATGTTTAATAAACTCTTAACATATTATACAAACGATTTGTGGGTTAAAAGTGGAAATTTGCTATGTTTTGATTGAGTTGTAGTGTTCACGCGCGGCGTAATAGTTCTTGCTGGCCATCACGCCCCCGGCGTAGTTCATTCAGTCCTGTGTTGACTGTTGACTTTTGGGTTGACCGTTGACTTTTGACTTTTGATGGTTTATGCACCCGGAACCTATTTTATCCAGTTTTTCGCGTAGATTCCAATTTCGGAGTTTGTTTTATGAGAAAATGCATGCTTAATACACTTTACTTATATTATTAGTATTGTGTTAAAAATGTGAGTAAATGCATTGTATGTGTTGATGATTGTTGATGATGTTTGTTTAAATATCAAAGAAGTATATTCATTATTATTATTATTTTGAAAAAAAAAATCAAAATAAAATTCTGAAATACTGAAAATAGCTAACGATGGGAAGAGGGCGAGGGCGGCCACGTAAATCGGTGCCCCCGCCACCGGACCGTCCAACACAACGATCTCCGAAACCGCGCGGTGATGGCGATGCGATTCCGAATCCGCGAACTGCTGGTGATGCGAATCCCAATCACGTCGAAATCAACTCAAAATCGACTGAGAAAGCTGGAGAAGATGAACCTAGTTTCCAAATCCATGAGGAGCAATCGATAGCCAACAAGTCAGATGAGCAGAAGGATGATACACAGAAACTCTGGGTTGACGTCTTGAGTGGAAATCGAAACCCTATCAATGGGTTGGCTATGGAATTTGTTGCGCCTAAGTTTGTGAACGGCGAAGTAGAAGTAGAAATTGAAGCTGCTGACATTGAATCTGAGGTAAAATTCTGGCAATCCTCCCTCGTCATGTATGTTCTAAGAGGTGATTTAAGCATGAATGCTGTCAAACAGTTTATGATTAAGACATGGAATTTTGTGAAACTGCCTGATATGTTCTATAATGAAGAAGGTTACTTCATCCTGAGATTCCACTCCTTCAAGGAAAAAGATGCTGTGCTGATGCAGGGGCCTTATACAATTAGAAATATGCCAATGCTGCTGCGCGATTGGAAACCTGATTTCAACCTCAAACGAGATATGCTCCGAACCATACCTATATGGATTAAACTGCCTCAACTTCCGCTACATCTATGGGGGGTTAAGAGCCTGAGCAAAATAGGCAGCGCTATTGGAAACCCTCTGGTTACTGATGAATGCACTGCTCACAAATTCCGGGTGTCATATGCGAGGATTTTGGTTGAGATGGATATCACACAAAAACTGCCACATGATATAACAATTAAGGATAGTGAAGGGAACAAACTGAAACAAGTGGTGGAGTATGAATGGAAGCCTCTCTTCTGTGATAAATGCCAAAAGATGGGACACATTTGCGAGAAAGACCCACCTAAGAAATTGCACAAACAATGGGCGCCGAAGCCACTACCAATACAGGTAGTGAAGGCACTTGTGACAAATGAACAGCAGGAAGCTAGCGAGGCGGATGTGTGGACCACGGTACAATGCAGCGGGAAAGTGAAGGGAAAAGGAATTCAAGCAGGAAGCTCCCCCATTACAGTCACTTGCAGCAACGGTTTTGAACCACTAGGGATTTTGAATGGTCCTCTAGTGATTCACGACACTGGTCAATGATTCTAGCATGGAATACTAGGGGGCTAAATAAATCAGGTAAGGCTAGAGAGGTTGGCTCCCGTCTCCTATGCCTTCGACCTGAAATTGTGGTTCTTATTGAAACTAGAGTTAAAAGTACAAAGGCTGCGAACATTCGAAATAAATTGCGGCTCAAAGGTAAATACTTAGATAACTACCTCCACCATGAAAATGGTAGAATCTGGCTGAATTGGGATGACAGAGTTGTGGATGTTAGACTTATTAGTAGTACTGCCCAAATGATCCATTGTGGTATATACGACACTAATGGTACTTTTTTGAACTGGTTTACTGCCATTTATGCTTTGAACCAACTGGAGCATAGAAGAAAATTATGGAAAGAGCTTGAAGGCATACACAATACCCAACATGGACCTTGGTGCTTGATGGGAGATTTCAATAATGTCCTAAAATCTACAGATAGAGTTGGTGGTAAACTGGTGCATGAATCTGAATACACTGATTTGGCCTCACTAATGGACAAGGCTGGGCTCTCTGAAATGAATAGTCTAGGTGATTACTATACTTGGTCTAATAAACATGTGGATGGGATTATCTACTCAAGGATAGACCGAGTCCTTGGCAATGTTGACTAGTTCCAATTAAATCTTGATTCCACTCTGACTAACATGGATCCTGGTATCTCTAATCATGCCCTGCTGTGTCTTAAAGGACATGATAATGCTATTTCTACTTCTAAATCTCAATTTAAATTTCTGAACTGTGTGACTACTATGGCAGACTTTACTGATTGTGTTTCCAGATGTTGGAATGAACCTTTAGATGGCAGGCCCATGTTTGTGCTTTGGAGAAAGCTCCTTAGACTGCAACCCGTGATAAGGAAACTGAGCAGACCTGTCACAAGTATTAACATCACCCTTGAAAAGGCCCGAGAGAACCTGAGGCAGGCTCATAGCAGACTGCTGCAAGACAGAATGAACCCTCTTAACATCATAGCAGTTAAAGAGTACACCGAGGAGGTTATTAAGTGGAGTGATATGGAGGAGCAAATGTTGCAGCAAAAAGCGAAAATTGAATGGCTTCGGCTGGGAGATGGGAACAACAAATATTTCCATGCCTCCATAAAGACAAAACAAACACAGTGTGAACTAAGAACCTTGTACATAGAGGATGGTACTATGGTGACTACACATGAAGATATTGAACAGGAAGTGCTCAGTCTTTATGGAAATCTTATGGGGAAAGCGGACACTAATCTGGAGGGCATTGATATTGTTGCTATGAGAGATGGCCCTCAAATCACAAATGATCAGAAAGAGCTCCTTCTTGCACCTATTATGGAGGACGAGATTCTAAGGGCCCTAAAGAGCATCGGGGACCTGAAAGCTCCCGGCATGGATGGTTTTGGAGCCAAATTCTTTAAATCCACTTGGAGTATTATTAAAAATGATGTTATAGCAGCTGTAATGGAGTTCTTCTATGACGATAAGATTTATAGTGCAATAAATAGCACACTGGTAACTCTTATTCCAAAGCACTCTGCAGCAAAGACTATCAAGGAGTATAGACCCATCTCCTGCTGCACTACTATTTTTAAAACCATCTCTAAAATTCTGACTGTGAGACTGAGCAGGGTATTAGGCAGTATTGTCAACCTCAGTCAAGCTGCTTTTGTGCCTGGGCAACACATCCATGACCACATCTTGCTGGCCTATGAACTCATCAGAGGATATAGTAGAAAGGGTGGAACGCCAAAGTGCATGTTGCAGTTGGATCTTCAAAAGGCTTATGACATTGTAGATTGGCAGGCTCTTCAACATATCTTGAGGGAGGTTGGGTTGCCGAATCAATTTGTCAGGTGGATTATGTTGGGGGTAACTTCGGTGTCTTATAAATTCAATATACATGGTAAACATACTAGTTTTATGAAGGCTATGCGTGGCCTCAGGCAGGGTGATCCCATCTCTCCATTACTGTTTGTGGTGGTGATGGAATACTTGCACAGAACTTTACAGAGATTGACAAAGGTGCCTGACTTCAATTTCCACTCAAAATGTGAGAACCTTAGCATCATAAATCTGAGTTTTGCTGATGATTTATTGATTTTCACACGTGGTGACGCCAAATCAGTTGAGCTGGTTATGTCTAAACTCAAGGACTTCTCTCGATCAACTGGTCTTTATGTCAACCCTTCAAAATGTAAGGTCTTCTATGGTGGGGTGGAGGAGCACATAAAGGAAAGTATTAAAAATGTGACCTCTTTTGCGGAAGGATCCTTGCCGTTCAGATACCTTGGTGTGCCTCTCACTAGTAAGAAGCTTTCTATACATCACTACATGCCTCTGGTGGATCGTATTGTGGAGCGCATTCGAGTGGTTGGATCAGTTGTGATCACCTTGTACAGACTTGTTTTTTGAATGGAATAAAAGTTTTCTTGTTTCAAAAAAAAAAAAAAATCAAAGAAGTATATTAAGGTATTAATCAACTTAATAAATAAGGATATTAGAATTATGTTATTTTAATAAAGAAGTATATCGAATTATGTTATTCGATAAAGACGTATATTAAGGTATAATGTTATCTTAATAAAGACGAAATGTTGGATAGTGTTCCACATAATAAATGACGAGCAAAATGTTAATTGTGTGAGTGTGAAATCATGAATTACATATATGCATTCATGAATTGTTGATGTATATTGGATATTCCAATAAAGACGGATATCAGATTATATTTATCCGATAAAGACGAATATTAGAGGTGAGATACTCTAATAAAGACGATGGTACCACATGCATTAGATATGTCTAGGGGACTGTTTACGTTGGAATTTGGTAAACAACCGCTAGTTTAAGTGTTTAAACTCGCGAGATCAACTAGTAAATCTCAGGACAATTTTGTGTTTATTCGTTGTAAGAAAACTGTTTGAATGTTCGTTTTAATAAGGAAACAAACACTTAGGAATTAAAATGTTTTAAAGCATACAAGAGAAACTAATTCGAATCGCCTCGAAGTAGCAGTTTCTCAAGCAAGTATCTGAATTTAAACTTGGAGAAGATTACTGGAAACAAATTGCATTGAATGAAAAGCAATTACAAATAAAGATGGTTCACAAAACATACATTTCTCTTCTGAATTCCGTTCGTTCGATCGCTGAGTACTTAGAATTTTAGAGAGAGTGTTTGTATAAAATTTTTGTGACCTTTGTTCTGAATGAAAAACTACTATAAATACTACTACAAAGTGGTAACTGTTTCTCGATCATCTGGACGCTCCTCCATTTGCCACGTCGACCACGTTCTCCACTTTCATCTTTCATTCCTTCAGCGCGCGCCAAGACCTCTTGGGCCGTTCGTTGTTCCTTCTTTGGGCTTGGCCCAACTCTCCATCGGTTCGATTTCGCGCTTTCGATAGCTTCCTGGCAAAACCAAAATTGGACGCGTTATCCATATCTCTCGAAGCGCTTTTTTGGCTTCGACCTAGCTGGCTTTCGACGCCACCTTTGAAAGTTTTATTTTGACAATATCACCTCCAAATAAATATTGGACCCACCAATTATATTTAATTGATAAATACCAAATTTATATCCAACAAATTGCCCCCCAAAAAAGCCATTTTCGACTGTGTCTATCGAAAGAGGAAGTGGCGTTTTTGAAGGTACTAATGGATAACTTTCTTTTCCATTTATCTCTCCTATCGTTTAAGTTGCCATTCAAAACTTTGGATTGGCTCCAAAACTTGTTTTTTATTCCCACCTATCAAGGGGTTTGGACACTTGTCACCACAGGAAGTTGAAAAATTTGTTATTTTCCTCAATCCGCGTGCCTCTATAAATAGCCAAATTCTCCCTTTATTAAGTTTTTCTCTAACTTTCGCTCTGTCAACTGTTCATCTTCTTCTTTATCTTCTGCGATTTTTCTTGAATTCTTGCTTTCAAAAAGACTTCTTATTCTCACTTTTCTGTTTATCACCAAGTTATTACTTTTCTTTTCACTTGAATTCTCCTCAACTATCGCAAACAACCGGTGATTCCCAAATTTAACCCAAATCCGTTCTCTTACACCATCTTTACCTCTTCATCAATGGCGTCAGGTCCAAATGTTGGAAAAATCCTTCCTTCCGCCGGTAAGTGGACCGCCGCCACTCTTTCTTCTTACAATACGGACGTGGTTCCAGAACCATCGTTGCGTCTAGACTTGCAAAAGTTTTGGGAAAATCAATTGATCTTTCCTTATTCTGTTGATAATCTTGTGCATGCGTTTGGGGGACCCAAACCAAGTGATAAAAGTCGGAATTCCAAGGTTTTGTCTATTTTTCCTGTTTATAAACCTTGTGCTCCTAGGGTTTTCATCAGTGAACCCTATAACTTTAGCTATATCAAGGCGCCTAACAGAGTGTTTCGATCGGCTCCTTCTTTGAATGACCAATACCTGGGCTGGTTAGACAGGGTACAACGTGATAAAGCGGATATTTGGCAAGCTTGTGGTATTTATGACCTTATTCAGCTCTCTCGGACAGGCCTTAAATACCAGCAAGAGATGATTATTGCGGCTTTACACTTCTTTGAGTCCTCTACCAACACCTTCCACTTCGAATGTGGCATGATGACTCCTACACTGCTGGATGTTGCTGCCATTACTGGCTTATCGCCTCTTGGCGACACTTATGATCCTTGCAAAGCTTCCGACACCATCAAATTTGATTTTCGAAACAAGTCTTATTCTAAATACATCGTGGAAAATCGAAAGACCAGCGATGAAGTAAGTGACGAAGAACACGTTGCTTTCCTAACCTTATGGTTATCGCAGTATGTCTTCTGCACTCAATCTCTCCAAGTAGCCAAGAAATTCATCCCTATGGCTATTCAATTACATGAATGCCAGCAATTCAACTTCGCTCGGCTTATTCTTGGATGTCTTTATGAATCCATGAGGGATGCTTGTGAACACCTTAAAAGAACAGGCGATGGATCTACCTTTTTAGGTGCTGGCCCTTTTTGGTTGCTGCAATTATGGTTAACTGCCACTTTTCATGCTGAACTTGACCTTTTCTTACCTGAGCCATACTATGAGGAATCGAGAACACGTCGAGTCGAAGGCACAAGGTTGGCGAGGATGGTGCCTAGGGAAAGAGGCCTTGGTTATGATGTAGCTTTCCAACAGTATTTTAATACTTTTCTCAGCCTGAAGAAGTTCAAGCCTAGCTTTGCTCCCTTTGTGGATAGGCCACTTGGTTCTCCTTGGTTTACTCACAGATTTCCTTCTCCACCAGAATTCGAGATGGTAACCAACAACATTTGGACTGCTTACTTGATGCCTACAGTCTTGTCTTGTCGAATTGGCTTGACCTCTGGAGATTTTGGGTTAGTTGGTTACTTCCCAAACCTGGTGTCTCGCCAATTTGGCTTAACTTAAATACTCCCTAAGAGCATATATTTGGAAGAGAGGGAGGTTTGTTTAGGCAAGCATGGCATGACAGAACCACAGTTCCATTCATTCTTGAACCATTTCAATCAGCCTTCTTATGAGCTCACCCCATTCGACTTCGCTCCCTCACATGCCTGCACTAGGGAATTTTTTACCTGGTGGTCTCGACACTATGAAGGACGCCTGGTCGACAAGACTGCCTTGCTTACCGCTATCTCTAATGGGTTCGACTCATCTATTTTGAACAAGATTAAGTCGAAATTGAACGCCAGAGGTATTCTTTTGGTCCTACTTTTACTTGCATAATTCTTACCTTGCGTGCTTTTCTCTTATGCGCACCTCTTCGATGCAGGGAGTAAGTCGAAGGCAGGTTCCAGCAACTCTAGCAAGCCTCTTCCTCCACCATCTAAGGTTGAACTAAAGGTAGGCTTTTACCTTCTTGTGGCTTCTCACACTTCTGTAAGATTTCTATGTTAACTTTGATATGCCCTTTCTAGATTGCTTCACGCAAGAGGCCTCCTTCAACCGAAACTCCTTCTATTTCAAAGAAACAAAGGCCTATTCCTGCCACTTGTTCGAGTGCTCCAGATAAGGTACTTATTTAGCAAAAGACTTTTCTCTTCTTTTTCTTACCTGCGAACTTACGGAGCTGTGGCTTGCAGGATATTCCTGTTCTCTCGACCATCCCCGAGCAGACTAACGTTGCTACTACTCAAGATCTTTTTCCTAGTGCTGAACCCATTACTGATGAGAAAAAGAAAAAGAAGAAGAAGAAGAAAGAACACCAACCCAACCAAGAAAGTACTCCTGAGCGCAAGTCCTCTGAGATTGAGGCACAACCTGATACTCTGGCATCACCTGAGGACCCTCCTTTGGAACAATCGGAGAGGAAGAAAAAGAAGAAAAAGAAGCAGAAAAAATCTCCTGCTGCAGCTACTGTTGTCGAGGCTTCTGCTACTGCAAAAGAAACAACTTCACAACCTGAAGCTTCTGCTACCCCTCAAACCCAAGTAAGCCATTCTTACTTCTTGTTATTTCTCCAGCTTTTGACTGTGTTACTCATTCTTTCATGGTTTTGTTTGTTTCAGCCACAAAACTCTGCTCAAGTTATTCCTCAGGATGAGCCTGCTCTTAGCAAAGCGGCTGAGGGGGTGGTCGAAGGACCAAGCGATGCGCATCCTGAAGATGTTGCAGAAAAAATCTCATCTCCTCAGCCTCTCGAAACGGCCATTCCTACTGAAACCTCATCACCGCCCAAGGCTCCTAGCTCGCCTCACCGCGCTTTCGAAGATGACAATCTTAAGCCTAACAATGAAGAAGACCAACTCGATCGAAACCTACCACAACCGAACCCTTCGACACATCCTGCCCAAGTATTGGCCAATAATGATCCTCCAACCAACTTTCAAGCTGACCCTATTGCTAATACTGAACAAAGGCCAACAGTTGATGGTGAGCACTCCACTACCAATCAACCACAACCAAGTGGGTCAAACCATGAATCTAGTTCACCCAGTGCTGGCACTTTCGACTCTGAAGATGGGAACTCCTACATTGGTGATTCACTTGGTGAAGAGGGAACTTCCGTGTCGAAGCCACTTCCCACTGTCGTCCTGCCAGCTGAACTTGCTAAAGAGTTAAAAGATTTAACTCCAGTCGACGCACTTAACAAGCTTTTATCAAGCCATGGCACCTCTAGCTCCGCTGTTGAGGACACAGAGGGTAACGGAGATGTACTTGAGCAAGAACAGTTTGAGCATGAAATCAGGTTCAGGCGAGAAATTCTTGATGGGGATATGTTGGGCCTGCTTGAGCGTAATTCTTCCATATATTACAACATCAAAGCCCTTTTTTGCAAGCTGCAAAACCCAAGGACTGACGAAGCAATGTTCCTTCTAGTAACTCAGGCTGAAACCTTTTTAGAACAATTCATTAGTCAATCTCAGCTCCTAACCAGGACTAGCGGCCTTTTAACATCTCTGCTTGCCACCCAGCAACAACATTTCGAGCAAGCTAATAGTTGCAATGCAGAGGTCACAACTATCAAGGCTGCCTCTGATGAAGCCCTTGAGCAACTTGTGGCTTGTGAGAACAATATTGCTCAATGGCAGTCTGAAATCGAAGCGCTAAAGGAAAAGGTTCGACAGGAAGAGGCTAAGATGGAAAAGCTAGCTGCAGTGGCTATCGAAGCACAAAAGGTTAAGCTTGATGAGCTAGCACGTGAAGGTATCCAACACTACAGTGAGGGTTTAGCTGTCCAGAAGCGAGTCGAGCACCTTGCTAGTGATAAGGAAATGCTACAACGTAAACTGGCGTCCATTCGAACTCAGTATTACCAATTTCAAGCGGCCAATCGAAAACCTCCTTCGACATCTCAACCACAACCTTGACTTTGTAGTTTTTCCTTTTAGTTTCGAGCTTTTTCTTTCTTTTTCTTTTGGATGTCGTATTGTAACTCTCTTAACACTAGCAACTGTCAAACAATTTCGTACATGGCTTTTGAATGTATGCCCGTTTTGGCTTTTTTTTTTTTTTTTTTTTAATGCTGCATGTTCATATATTGGCTGAGTATTTTATTCTCTTGTTATTGTTTGCTTTCCTTCTTTTGGGCCATTCTCCCAAGCCTTATTAATGGCACTTTGTAAGGAATGAAGCGAACATGTTTCCAAAGTAGTCGACACAGTTAACTACATGGCTTTGAGCATTAATGCAATGGCATTTCCTATGTAAACTGACCGTGGTTAGTTGTAACTGCCTGGTCATTAACGCGTCTTAATTCTTCTATAAATACTCACGCCTTGCAACTCTTTTTGCTCATCACTTTATACAAACTAACGCATCAACACCTCTCCACAAAGAATGGATAACAAGAAAAATCCTCCTTCTTCCATCCCGGGCTCAAGCATGCCACATCCTCCTGGAAGGGGACGAACCAAGGTTCCAGCTTCCAAACCTCCACGCACTAGAATCCTTCGCCCTAGGCCGTCATCGGCTAAGGTAGTAGAAACCATCGTTCTCTCTTCTGACTCCTCAGGCTCTAGTTCAGATGACGAAGATGAAGACTACCTCAAGTTCCTCAGTACCCTAGAGCCTGACGAAGAATACCCAGGAACTCCGACTCCTTCTTCTGAGGATGAAGACTCTCAGATCTCAGAACTTTCCAATTCTGATTCAAAGGATGAGGGAACTCGGGTTCAGAGTAAACCTTAAATGGTTATCTTTCAACATTCAGCCATTTCTTGTATTTTCTTGAACATTCTTGAATGATTGGTTGTATTGTTGATTTTATATGAAATAAAACTTGATTCTTGGCATTTCCTTTTACCATTTCGCAAATTTTATTCTTGCGTTATTCATTTTTTATGGTTATTTCTTGCAACATTGGCTTGTATTTCTTTAAATATTTGCCATTCATGTTGACTGAACGTTTCTCAGGAGTTAACTCTTCAATCTCATAAGCTCCATTTGACAAAACTTGAGAAATCTTAAATGGTCCTTCCCAATTGGGTGACCACTTTCCAAAGACTCGATATCGTCTGTCCATGGGGAGGATGACTTTCCAAACTAAGTCTCCTTCGTCAAAGAGTTTGGATTTAACCTTTTTGTTATATGCTCTAGCAGTTCGTTCCTTTTGTCGAATCAAAGCATCTAACGCCTGCAACCTCTCCTCATCCACGTCTGTTAATTCATCTAACATTATGTTCCCATAGTGATCAGGAGGTAGTTCCCATTGCCTTTGCACTCGAATTGACTGCATCATTATTTCAACAGGTAACACAGCATCGTGACCATATGTTAGTCGAAAAGGTGTCGAACCTGTTGACTCTTTAGGAGAGTTCCTGCATGCCCATAGGACTTGGTCCAAGGTCTTATGCCAATTCTTTGGCTTTTGAGCAACGTGCTTCTTAATTAAACTAATTATAACCTTGTTGGCTGCTTCAACTTGGCCATTTGCTTGAGCATAATAAGGCGTCGAAGTCATTAGCTTAAAACCTAATTGTTCAGCAAAATCTTGCATCTTTCGACCAACAAACACCGTTCCTTGGTCCGTAGTGATCGTCTCAGGAAGCCCAAACCTATAAATAATATGGTCTTGGATAAAATTGATCACTGTTTCCTGATCCACATTTGTTAGGGCAACGGCCTCTATCCATTTGGTAAAATAATCAATCCCAACTAGTATATAACGTTGGTTCTTGGATGACGCGGGCCTAATCTCACCAATTAAATCTAAAGCCCAGCCTCTAAAAGGCCAAGGTTTGATAATCGAATGCAACTCACTGGCAGGGACGTGTTGTATCCCTGCGTGTTTTTGACACTCTTGACAGCCTTTCGCATATTCTATGCAATCCTTAAGCATGGAAGGCCAATACAAACCTTGTCGAAACAAAAGCCATTTCATTTTGTGGCCTGCTTGATGGGCACCACAGGCTCCACTATGGGCATTTGAAACTGCTACATACGCTTCATTTTCATTTAGGCATTTCAACAAAACCCCTTCAGGAGTCTTCTTAAATAGCTCATTTCCCATGATTGTATAATTCAAGGCTCTATACTTAATCTTCCTATCGGCTATACCTGTTGGATTTTCTATGTATTTAACAATGGGTTGTCTCCAATCCTTGTCAGCCAAATTGTCAATCACGAAGACTTCAGTCATTACTTCATCAAAGTGTGCATCAGCCATTTCGGACTCCCTTTCGACATTTAGCTCATTTGCCCCCAGCTGATGGGGTATTACCTCACATGAGATTAGTTTTTCTTTAATTTCAACTATCTCATCTAATTTTTTCCCTGTTACCTTATAACCAGAAGCAATTTGGGCTAAGTCATTTGCTTCTTGGTTTTCGATCCGAGGTACGTGTTGAATGTCACACGAATCAAATCGTTTTAGTAACGAGAAGGCAATGACAAAGTATTTCATCAAATGTTCTTGAATGCATTTGTATTCCTTTGCCAATTGTTTTATTACTAACTTAGAATCTCCTCTGATTTTAACATGTTTTGCCCCCAAGTCTAAAATAATCCTTAGACCTGCAATTAAAGCCTCGTACTCGACTTCATTATTAGAGCATGTTCCATTAATCTTATACTTAAATTTTGTTGGAATCTTTAAAGGAGAAATGATTAAGATTCCAATTCCTGTACCATGTTTGTGCTTCGAGCCATCAAAGTACAACATCCAAGGTTCATGTTCTACATATGTTATTGGGGTTGAAGGTGTGAAAACACAAGAAGGGGGGGGGGGGTTGAATTGTGTTTTAGCCAAGTTAAAACTTTTTCAAGTTCTTAACTCAACTACGTTAGCAGCGGATAAATAACACAAATAATAACAAGATAGAGAGAGAGAGATCACACAAGCAATTTATACTGGTTCCTCTCACAAAACGAGAGTAGTCCAGTCCCCTTGCACTTCCAAGGGATTTCACTATAATCACACAAGATTACACCTGCTCAAGCACACAAGCAAGAGACTTCTCAACAATGCTCAAGCACACAAGCTTAAGACTTCACACTTAAGCACACAAGCTTAAGACTTCACACTTAAGCACACAAGCTTAAGTTTCCTCAAGTAATGAAAAGTATATAACAATATACAAATGCTCTTAGATGAACCTAAAGAGAGCAAATACAAGTAGTACAGAGTATTTGACTAAAGTGCAAAAACACTTGATAAGAGGTTCAGAGCTTGTATACACAGAATTCAGAGTTTGTTCAGCGCGAGTTCAATTCTTGATAAATGTATATTTTTGATGTAGCTGATTCTTCTAGTATATATACCACCAGAAAAGAGTCGTTGCAAAAAGAACCGTTGGAGTTGATAATCTTTTGTCTTCAAGCAGTCTGTCTTGATGTAGTTTGGTTGTATCCAAAACTAAGAAAGAGTTTCAGATACTTTGACTACTGCAGAGTGGACTTTCCTTATTCAGCTAACAAAACTGAAGACCCACGTTCTCAAGTTAGGACAGACAAAACAGAGGTAGCTGAACTGATCAGGCTTGAAAGGTCCTTTTCTTCATTGGTAGAAGAGTTGACTAGTAAAGAGAATCTTCACAGCTTTCAAAGAGATCTTCAGAGGTTGATGAAGCTTGTAGACAGTCAAGAAGTTCTGAAGTCTTCATCCTCTGAATGTTGTAACTTCTGAAGTCCAACATCTTCTGAGCGCTTGTGAACTTCTGAATTCACATCCTCTGAAGGTTTATTCAGAGCATTATATCTGCACACTTAAAATAAATTTTTAGTCCATCCAATTGTTTATTAATACTTTGTTATCATCAAAACCTTAAAAGGTGTTGGATATTTGAATTGGCTTAATTTTGCTAAAACAAATATACTAACAAGATGTTGGAAAACATGTTACAACATCATATTTACTCAAGGAAATCTCGCGCATTTATGAGAGCATCTGCTATATATGGAAATCCACTTAAAGAGCACGCTCAATGGAGATTTGATCTGATCAGGAGTTTTAAAGATAAGACAGACTTAATGGTACAACGGTATGATCACAATTATCCTATAAAGTCCTTAAACACTTTTGGAAAGTTTATATACAATCTTGATGAAGATCAAAAGAGAATCAGATCACCTTTTATGAGTTACAAGGAGCGTCCTACGAGTAATGAAGAAAGAGGAGCGTGCTAGATCATTATATATACGAAGACCAAGCTCAAGACTATTATCTCATTGAAAAATATTAGTTATACATATTGAGTCTTTGTTGAGTCTTTGTTCAGTCTTTTATTATTTGATTGTAATTCTTGCTTGTGGATTCTATAACACGAGTTAAGAAGTAAGTTTATTAGTTTAAGGTTGCTCCTAAGCTTTGAAGTACGGAGTTTACCGTGTGTGATTCACTTGAAGCTTTTAAGCAAAAGTGAAGTGTTGTCTTGACAAGTTGTCACCACATCTTTCCCAACATTGTATAATCAACACAGGTTGTGTTGTGTGAGTGGAAGTGAGATGTGATCTCATGTCTAGGAGTTCCTAGGCAGAAGTTGCATGAGTAGTGTCGAGGTTATAAGGCGTAAACCAGGGGTTTGCTGGAGGTCTTAGTGTAAGGCGTAAATCCTAGGGTTTGCTGGAGGTCTTAGTAACTAGAGCTATTAGTGGATTTCCTTCCTGGATTGGTATCCCCCAGAGTAGGCAGTTGGCTGAACTGGGTTAACAATTACTTGTGTCATTTATTTTTTTTTCTGTCAGTTTTTATATGTTATATCAGATGTGCCAACAATAGAAAACAACATTGTTCACAAAGTAGTTGTTGGGACATCTTAGGCAACATCATTCTAGTGATACCAGAATTTCAATTGGCATCAGAGCAGGCACCCTGTTCTGTTATTTTGGGTGAGCTCCAGGGAAAGTACTTTCTGGTACAATGGATAAAGAAGGAGGGTCAGTGTCTAAACCCCCCTTACTGACAGGTCCTGAGAACTATGATTATTGGAAATCTAAAATGGAGGCTTTCATAAAATCAATTGACAGCAGGACATGGAAGGCTGTGTTACGTGGATGGGAACCACCAATGGTTCTTGACAAAGATGGCAATAAAACTAATGTCAAGAAGCCAAATGATGAATGGACAAAAGATGAGGATGATCTAGCACTTGGCAACTCCAAAGCCCTGTATGCAATCTTCAATGGTGTGGATGCTAATATGTTTAGGCTTGTAAAGAGATGTGTTACTGCTAAGCATGCCTGGGAAATTCTGAGAAAAGCTCATGAAGGAACATCAAAAGTTAAGATGTCTAAGCTCCAGATGCTCAAAACCAACTTTGAGAATCTCAGAATGAAGGAGGAAGAAACCATTCATGACTTTCAAATGAATGTGCTTGATTTCGCAAACTCATTTGATGCGCTTGGAAAACCTATCTCAGATGAGGAGTTAGTTGGAAAAATACTCAGATCTTTGCCTAAAAGATTTGATATGAAGGTGACAGCCATTGAGGAGGCTCACGATCTCTCCAGCCTGAACTTAGATGAACTCATAGGATCACTTCAGACCTATGAAATTGGCTTGAACAGGAGAAATGAAAAGAAAGAGAAGAATCTAGCCTTTGCCTCAAAAAGCAATGCTGATGACTTACAAGTTGAATCTGAAAGTGAAGAAAGCTTAGCTGAGTCCATGGCTATGCTTGGGAGACAATTCAACAAGTTGATGAAGAAAGTAGATCAAAGGGCCAAGCCAAATGGTCGATTCAACAACAACAAACAGTCCAGCTTTCAGAAGAAGACAAATGAAGATGAAAGAGGAGTGAAGTGCCATGAATGTGAAGGTTTTGGCCATATCAGACCTGAATGTCCAACCTTTCTAAAAAGGCAAAAGAAAAGTCTTGTGGTTTCATGGTCTGATACAGATTCAGAGGAGGAAGAATCTGCCAATGCTCTAACAGGGGTATGTGTATCTGACTCAGAATCATGTGATGAGGAGGTAACTTATGAGGAACTAGCTGCAACTTACAAAGATCTTCATAATAGAAGTATAGAAGTTTGCAAAGCATTGGAGAAACAAAAGAAGATCAATGGCAAACTACAAGCTGAAAGAAATGACTTACTCATGAACATTAATAATCTCAACATTAAGGTTGAAGATCAGAGTAGTCAGATTCGACAGTTGGAAATGGAGAAGTCTAACCTCCTGTGTAAAGTTGCTGAACAAGGTGAAGAAGTGACCAAGTTAAATGCTGACATGGATCAAATCACAAAAGTGGCTAAAATGATGACCAAAGGTACTGATGCCTTTGAGGAAATGTTACAGAGACAAAACTATGGGAAACCTAAGCCCATTGGTTTTGAACATGAAAGAGTAAAGCAGCAGATGAAGTTCAACAATGCTACTGTACATACTCCAATCAGCAGTACATTTGTGTCAGGAGGATTGTCGCGACATCTGATGGAACATCCTATGCCCAGGTTCTATAACTGGACATGCCATCATTGTGGTAGGAAAGGACACATTAGGCCCTTCTGCTATAGGCTGCACGGATATCCAAGGAGAGTTCATCAAGAAAGCTATACACCTGCTTTTCCTAATGTTACAACCAGAATGGAATGGAGAGAAAAGAAGAAGATCACGGGTCTAATAGCTCATACATCCTTGAGAGCTTCTTCAAGAGAAACTTGGTACTTTGATAGTGGCTGTTCTAGACACATGACAGGTGTTGAACACTATCTTGAAGATTTGAAGTCATATGCTTCCAGCTTTGTGACCTTTGGAGATGGGGCCAAAGGAGAGATCAAGGGAGTTGGTAAACTTGCAAACCATGGCTTACCAAAGCTAGATAATGTGCTGCTTGTAAAAGGGCTTAAAGCAAATCTTATCAGCATAAGTCAACTTTGTGATCAAGGCATGAAAGTCAACTTCACAAAAGCTGAATGCCTAGTTACAAATGAGCAAGGAGAACTGTTGATGAAAGGAGTAAGGTCTAGAGACAACTGTTATCTCTGGATTCCTAAAGAAGAAGATGTATCCACATGTCTTATTAGCAAAGAAGATGAGGTAAAATTGTGGCATCAAAAACTTGGCCACCTGCACCTCAAAGGCATGAAAAAGGCAATAGCTAAAGAGGCAATCAGAGGACTTCCAAAGCTCAAAATAGAGGAAGGGAGTATATGTGGAGAATGTCAGATAGGGAAACAGACAAAGATGTCGCATCCAAAGTTGCAACATCTTACCACAACAAGGGTACTAGAACTGTTGCACATAGACCTGATGGGGCCAATGCAAGTGGAGAGTCTTGGAGGAAAAAGGTACGCGTTCGTAATGGTAGATGACTTTTCAAGGTTCACATGGATTGAATTTCTGAAAGACAAGTCTGAAAGTTTTGATGCATTCAAAGAACTTTGTCTTCAACTCCAAAGAGAAAAGAACTCTGCTATTGTTAGAATACGAAGTGATCATGGTAAAGAGTTTGAGAATGCAAGCTTCCTTGAATTCTGCATCTCTGAAGGAATCAAGCATGAGTTCTCAGCTCCAATCACACCACAACAAAATGGTGTTGTTGAAAGGAAGAACAGGACAATACAAGAGTCAGCCAGAGTAATGTTGCATGCAAAACATCTTCCATATCATTTCTGGGCTGAGGCTATGCATACTGCCTGTTATATTCACAACCGTGTCACACTCAGAACTGGAACCTCTACAACACTATATGAACTGTGGAAAGGCAGAAAACCAACTGTCAAACACTTTCATGTGTTTGGAAGTAAGTGTTACATCCTAGCTGATAGAGAGCACAGAAGAAAAATGGATCCTAAAAGTGAAGAAGGATTATTTCTTGGGTATTCAACAAACAGCAGGGCTTATAGAGTTTACAACCAGAGAACCAAAGTAATAGTAGAATCTATCAATGTTGTGATAGATGATATGACATCTGCTAAAACATCTGACACTGAAGATGATGTTGCAACAACTTTGCCAACATCCGAAGAAGAAGTAGCAGAGAAAGAATCAGATTCAGATGATGAATCAACAATTCCTACACCTGGTCCTGTTAGTAAAGCTCCTTCAATTAGAATACAGAAGAACCATCCCAAGGACCTCATCATTGGGAATCCTAACCAGGGAATTGCTACAAGAAGGACAAATGAAGTAGTTACTAATTCATGTTTTGTTTCAAAAATTGAGCCAAAGAATGTAAAAGAGGCTCTTACTGATGAGTTTTGGATAGAAGCTATGCAAGATGAACTAACTCAGTTTAGAAGAAGTGATGTGTGGGATCTTGTCCCTAGACCCAATGGTGTTAATGTCATAGGCACAAAATGGGTGTTCAAGAACAAGTCAGATGAAAATGGTGTTGTAACAAGAAACAAGGCAAGGTTAGTGGCTCAAGGGTACACTCAGGTTGAAGGACTTGACTTTGATGAAACATTTGCGCCAGTAGCAAGATTGGAATCTATCAGACTTCTTCTTGGTATAGCCTGCATCTTTAAATTTAAGCTGTACCAAATGGATGTCAAAAGTGCCTTTCTTAATGGGTACTTACATGAAGAAGTCTATGTGGAGCAGCCAAAAGGTTTTGTAGATCCTACCAATTCTGATCATGTGTACAAGTTAAAGAAAGCTCTTTATGGACTGAAACAGGCTCCAAGGGCTTGGTATGAAAGGCTGACAAATTTTCTTGTTAGTCAAGGATACAGAAAAGGAGGCCATGACAAAACCCTGTTTGTTAAAGAACAAGAAGAGAAGCTGATGATTGCCCAGATTTATGTTGATGACATAGTATTTGGTGGAATGTCTGAAAAGATGGTGCAACATTTTGTACAACAAATGCAATCAGAGTTTGAAATGAGTTTGGTAGGTGAGCTGACATATTTCCTTGGTCTGCAAGTAAAACAAATGGAAGACACCATATTTGTCTCTCAAAGCAAGTATGCCAAGAACATGCTCAAAAAGTTTGGAATGGACACTGCAGCACACAAGAGAACACCAGCTGCTACTCATCTAAAGCTAACCAAAGATGAAAATGGCATTGATGTTGATCAAAGCCTATACAGGAGCATGATTGGCAGTCTATTGTATCTTACAGCCAGTAGACCAGACATCACCTTTGCTGTAGGTGTTTGTGCAAGATATCAAGCCAAGCCAAAGATGAGCCATCTTGTACAAGTCAAAAGGATTCTGAAGTATATAAAGGGCACCAGTGATTATGGGATTCTGTACTCCCAGACAAAGAATTCTACTTTGATAGGGTATTGTGATGCAGATTGGGCTGGAAGTGCTGATGATAGGAAGAGTACCTCAGGAGGATGCTTCTTTTTGGGTGACAACTTAATCTCATGGTTCAGCAAGAAGCAGAATTGTGTGTCTCTATCCACTGCAGAGGCTGAATACATAGCTGCAGGTAGCAGTTGTTCACAGTTGATGTGGATGAAACAGATGCTGAAAGAATATAATGTTGACCAAGATGTCATGACATTATATTGCGACAACTTGAGTGCAATCAATATATCAAAGAATCCAGTTCAACACTCAAGAACCAAACACATAGACATCAGGCATCATTTCATAAGAGACCTTGTTGAAGACAATTGTGTGGAACTCAAGCACATTAGTACAAGTGAACAGCTAGCTGACATTTTTACAAAGGCGCTTGATGCTAATCAATTTGAATTTTTAAGGGGCAAATTGGGAATTTGCCTGCATGAAGATGCATAGCAGTTACAGCAGTTGAGGCGTGCAAAAGGAAACCGTTTTCTCTCCCATCATTCAATGCACGCTAATTTAGGGAAATCATTACAAACTTCCCTTAAATATGTCTGTACACGCAATCAATGCACTTCCATTCAAATCCTAATTTTCTATCGTAAACCCTATTCTTCCACTTCCAACCTCAACCTTCATCCATTCAACTTCCTAAACCTCAAAAATCTTCATCCAAACATGTCTGAATCATCACAAACTACAAAGACTGGCCGTTCTACTCGATCAAAGGCGAAGATCGATTCCTCTAAGATCATCAAGGACGCCGTTCCTGTTACGACTGTTCGTGCTACCAAATCCAAAACTCAATCAAGTGTTGCTGAGAAGAAGGTAAAGGGAAAATCAGTTGAAAAGATGAAAGCTCCAAAAGTAAGTGACGTTACTTCCCCTTCTATTGATAAATCTGGTAAAGGAAGTTCTAAGAAGAAGAGAAGGGATTATAAGTCTAGAATTCCTCTTTCTATGTCTGATCTGGTTTTTGAATCTAATGTTAAAACATCCGAGCAAACAACTGAAGAAGAATCTCAGAACCCTAAATCTGTGTCTGAAGTTGTTGAAACACTTATTTCAATTGCTGGTAACCCTAATCAAGATAATTTGGGGTCTGATGCTGAGAAGAGAGATCTGAATAATATGCCTGTTGATACTGAGATGGAAGACACTCCTACAGAGGTTGAGCCTAATATTGCTGAGAAATCACCAACAATTGCTGAGATGGTGGCTGAAAAATCAACCCCTGCTGCTACTGAAGAAGTTGTTATGAAGGATGTTGAAACATCCTTGAATGAGAATGAAGAAGTTGAAACTACAACTGCTGAGGAAGAACCTGTGAAGGAAACTGTTGCTGAAAAGGATGTTGAGACAACTGCCACAACATCTGAGTCTACAGATGAAGAAATTGGGACTGCTGATGAGGGTACTTCTGATAATGAAGGGGACACTCAATCTGAAGAGAGTAACCAGTCCATCCCTACAGATGAGCAAGAAGTTGAAGCTGACAAGCCTGCAGAACCTGAGAAAGAAAAAGAGAAAGATGTTGTTGATGTTGATGATTATGTCACCACCAAGACTGCTGTAAAACCAACTGGTGGTATAACAAAGAGATTGAGAAGCTGTACAGGGAAGGCTGTGGCCACTGCAAGCAAGACTCCTGCACCAAGAGTGAAAACAAAAGGTGTTGGACCAGTCAAAGGTTGGAGCAAGGTTCTCTCCCCTCCTGCCAAGAAGAAGGAAACACTGAAGAGAAAGAAGGAGTCATCTAGTGACTCAGACTATGATGTTGCTGAAGATGCTGTTAACATCTCCTCTGCTAACCCTAAGAAGACTACTGTGAAGAAGGCTCCTCAAGGTGTTGAAGAAGCCCCCTGTGATAACATATCTTTCCATCGTGCTGCATTTGCACTGAGATGGGACTATATCTACCAAAGGAGATTGGCTGTTGAAAGGGAACTGACCAAAGATGCTCTCAAATGTCAAGACATCTTTGACTACATCAAGGAAGCTGGTCTGATGAAGACAGTCTGTGACTTCAGTCCCTGTTATGAGCTGCTTGTGAAAGAATTTCTGGTGAACATCCCTGAAGAATGTGATAACCCACTGAGCAAGGACTACCACAAAGTTTTTGTCAGAGGTAAATGTATCAATTTTTCCCCTGTTGTGATTAATAATTACTTAGGAAGATCTATAGAACCTAAGGCTGAATTAGAGGTTGCTAATGATGTTGTGAGTGCTGAGATAACTGGTGGTAAGGTTAAGGTCTGGCCTACAAAGAAGCTGATACCCACGAGTAAATTGAATGTCAAATATGCCATCCTCAATAGGATAGGGTCAACAAATTGGGTGCCAACCAAGCATGCAACCAATGTTGCTACAGACCTGGGTAGATTTATATATGCTGTAGGAACCAAGTTTGACTATGACTATGGAACCTTTATTTTTGATCAAACCATTAAGCATATTAGATCAACTGCTGTGAAGATGCCAATAGCATTTCCATCCTTGTTATGTGGAATCATCTTGGACCAATACCCAGACATAAAGTTTGTGACTGACACTCCCAAGAAGAGGGAATCAGGGTTTACTTTTCATCATAAGCTTTTTGGTAATCACAATGTTACTGATCATGTTGGGACATCTGTTGCTGGAGCTGCTGTTATGACCAAAAAGGAGATTATTGCTGGTTTAAAGGCTCAATGTCAGGATATTGATAAACAACAGGCTGAGCTTGAGGAAAGGAAGAATGTGTTCTTGAAGATGATTGAAGGATTGGAAGCTGATGAGGTACCTGTGAAAGCTAGTGCAAATGTGGCTGCTACAGGTGATCAAAACAATGCAGATGAAGATGAAGGTTATGCTACTGCTACAGATGAGGATGAAGCCTCTGACAGTAGTGATGATGAATGATTTTGTAATTTTTTACTGTTTTACTGAACTTTGTTATTTGGTTTGTGGGTTGTTTGTGCCCTGGATTTTAGCACCTTCTGAGTGCATGGTCTGTACCTTTAATTCTGCACTTTGGATACTTAACTTTCCTGTTTTGGCACATTTTGTGGCTAAAAAGGGGGAGTAGTACTTTGCTTTGTTTGTTTCTGCTACATGTTGTTGTGTCTTTTGTTATGACATGTTTTAAGTAGCAGTAAGCAAGTATTCAGGGGGAGTAAAAATTTTACCCTGAGATGATGCACAAGCTGATGAAGTCAGGGGGAGTTTGCTACTGAATGGATGCTGCCCTGATTGGACGAACATGTGCTAGAAGATGTGCTCCCATATGTCACAACATCTTTGATGACATATAACATATGATATATGTTTTGCTCTGATACCACGTTTTATTTTGCTCGAGGCTAATTGATGATAACTCCGCTGCTGCTGCCTCTGATGCATATATTTTCACCTATGAGAAATTTTGTTTAAATGATGCTCTAACATTCCTTCTTTTGTGTGATCATGGAGATTTGAAGGATTGCGCTTTTTAATCTCTCAAGGGTAATGGCCTGAAATTGTTTTAGCCAAAAATTGCCAAAGGGGGAGATTGTTGGATATTTGAATTGGCTTAATTTTGCTAAAACAAATATACTAACAAGATGTTGGAAAACATGTTACAACATCATATTTACTCAAGGAAATCTCGCGCATTTATGAGAGCATCTGCTATATATGGAAATCCACTTAAAGAGCACGCTCAATGGAGATTTGATCTGATCAGGAGTTTTAAAGATAAGACAGACTTAATGGTACAACGGTATGATCACAATTATCCTATAAAGTCCTTAAACACTTTTGGAAAGTTTATATACAATCTTGATGAAGATCAAAAGAGAATCAGATCACCTTTTATGAGTTACAAGGAGCGTCCTACGAGTAATGAAGAAAGAGGAGCGTGCTAGATCATTATATATACGAAGACCAAGCTCAAGACTATTATCTCATTGAAAAATATTAGTTATACATATTGAGTCTTTGTTGAGTCTTTGTTCAGTCTTTTATTATTTGATTGTAATTCTTGCTTGTGGATTCTATAACACGAGTTAAGAAGTAAGTTTATTAGTTTAAGGTTGCTCCTAAGCTTTGAAGTACGGAGTTTACCGTGTGTGATTCACTTGAAGCTTTTAAGCAAAAGTGAAGTGTTGTCTTGACAAGTTGTCACCACATCTTTCCCAACATTGTATAATCAACACAGGTTGTGTTGTGTGAGTGGAAGTGAGATGGGATCTCATGTCTAGGAGTTCCTAGGCAGAAGTTGCATGAGTAGTGTCGAGGTTATAAGGCGTAAACCAGGGGTTTGCTGGAGGTCTTAGTGTAAGGCGTAAATCCTAGGGTTTGCTGGAGGTCTTAGTAACTAGAGCTATTAGTGGATTTCCTTCCTGGATTGGTATCCCCCAGAGTAGGCAGTTGGCTGAACTGGGTTAACAATTACTTGTGTCATTTATTTTTTTTTCTGTCAGTTTTTATATGTTATATCAGATGTGCCAACAATAGAAAACAACATTGTTCACAAAGTAGTTGTTGGGACATCTTAGGCAACATCATTCTAGTGATACCAGAATTTCAAAAGGTTTAGGGGCTAACTTTTTTAAATCAATTTTGTTCCAACAATCTCCCCCTTTTTGATGATGACAAACATAAGTATTAATTGACAATTGTTGTTAAATTAACTTATCATGTTTCTCTTAGGTTTATGAGGTTTGCAAGCTCCCCCTAAGATTGATACTTCTTAAAGTCAAGACTTTAGGTTATATCCATGATATTTTAATTTAGTATAAGATTAAGATAATTTGAAATAAAACAAGTTTCATATCTTTCTTCAGAGTGAGAGGTTTGCAAGCTCTCCCCCTAAGTCTCATAAGGCTAAGTTAAAATTGCACTCTTAACTTATCCTTACTTATGAAATTTATTTTAGTTTCAACTAACTTAGTCTCCGCATTAAAATACTTAAAACAACTTAAAAGTAACAACTTTTAATTTAACGGATAAAAGCGAGATAAAAGGCGTGGTTTCAGTTTTGAAACTTATCACTTTATCAATTAATGCGTAACTACTCCCCCTTTTGTCATTATCAAAAAGTAAAAAAAATTTATATAACCAAGACAGTCAAAGAAGAAGAGTGGTTGTTACAAAGGTGAATTAATTCCAAAAACAGAAAACAACGCGCGTAAGGGTTTATAAAAAGGAACAAGTTAACATGCCTCCGTCACGAAAAAGCAAGAATAAACAAGTGAAACAAGAAAGATTAGGAATAATGAGGAGGTTTAGTACACGCATTGCAGAGTTTAGGAGAAAGAAAGAAGACGAAAAACGCGAAGAAGAGGAGAAAGATAAAGAAGACAACAAGAAACCACAAGATGCTGAGATTATAGTTATCTCATCAGATTCTGAAGCTGAAGAGAATGAAGATGATGCTGACTATGTTGAGTTCTTGGCTAGCTATGTTCCAGAAGAAGAACAAGAAGAAGAAGAAGAAGAGCAAAACCCAGATCCCATAGAAATTTCATCAGATGATGCTGAGGAGAAATCAGAGATTTCTTCTGAGTTTTATCCACCTGATTAGGATTAGGTTGTCTTTTTCTTTTTCTATTTACCAATGTACTCAACATGGTGAGATTATTAATAAAAATTTTCGTTTTAAAAAGCATCTTGTGTTCTTATGTTCTTATTTATCAAGAAAATATAAATATCAAGTGAACATGAAAGAAGTAATCAAGCAAAACATAAACAAAACAACTTGAAATAGATAAACCAGAAAAAGTGTTCAGAAGATAAACAAAAAAATTAAAAAGAAAGCTTAAAACAGGTGCATAGGATCCTAGGGTTTCTTAAGAAAGGCTAAAAGCTGGTCGAATTTGTCATTCAGAGATCCCACGTTGGAAACCAGACCATCCACTTTGGATTCCAAGTTGAGGTGAGCTGTCCTTTGCCTTTCCAAACCTTCTTGCTGCTCCCTCAGAGCTTCTTGAAAGATCTGCAACTGATCATCCACAACAGGAGCTTGATCTTGAACCAAAGGCGTTTGTTCTTCAACCAAAGGTGCCTTGCCTTTATCAGAGGGTTCACCTTCCTCTGGGTAATCAATCATCAGGACATCATCCTGGTTCAACACATTCAGTACATCCTCTTCTGTGGCATCCTCATTATGTAGCTCATGTGCCAACTCGGCAACTCTAGCAGCAGCTTCTTCCAGACGTTCATTCTCAATCCGTTGATCCTCAAGACGTTGCAAAATAGTAGAATCAACCCAGCAATCCTTGAATGCAGACAGACGCCTCACAGCAGCAGATATAGCGGCAAGCTTAGCACGCTCATGCTCTTCATGATTGAAAGGCGTTAACCTCTTCAACTCAGCCCTAGCCAAACTGTTCCTCATGAAACTTATACCATCCAGATCCCTCTTACTAAAAACAGCCTTAATCTCTTCAGCAGCATCATCCAAAGCATTGCAAATCCTTGCCTTAATGCTTGAAACTTCTAGGTCCACATCAGAAGGACAAACTAAGAACCTGTCCTTTATCTTAGATAATCTACGTAAGTCATCATGAAACTGAGTGGATAGATTACAGAAAGGGTTAGATGATGAGGGTGAAGGATTGGGAATGGTAGAGAGATTAGGTGTTTCAGTAGCAGGGTTGTCAATAATAACAACTTCTGCCTCTGAAGGCTTGGGGGCACAAGTATGAATACGCTCAGGAGAAGCATATTCAGCACTTGGTTCAGGATTTGGTTCAGGATTTTGATGTTGTGGGGATGCAGGTTCAGATGATTGAATTGGAGATGGTTCAGGAGATTTATGTTCAGCTGTTGGTTCAGGAGCAATTTGTTCAGGGGTTGGGTTAGGAGAGGATTGTTTGATAGGAGAGATTGGTTCAGCATTTGGAATATCTGGTTGAGGTTCAGATGGTGGAATGTCAGGTGATAGTTGTTGTGGTTGAGGTAGAGGTGATTTTGGTTTAGGAGATGAGCTAGATTTGTGGGTTTCATGAGAAAGAGGGTGATTATTGAGAGTGTCAGGGCTCAGATGTTTTTCGAGTTCAGAAAGAGGGTTATCAGAGGTTGGAATAATTGTGGGTTCAGGGAGTATAGTCCTAAGTGGTTTAGTATAACCTATTCCAATTTCAGCTTCATTAAAGATGTACTTAGTAGACTTACCTTTACCTTTAGGAGTAGGAGCAGGTCTTTTCCTCAAACGAGCAGCCAGAGACTCTTCATCAGATCCAGTTTCTGATTCAGAGGATTCACTTTCTTCACTTTCCTCTTCATCATCAACAATGATAGGCTCCTTTGATGATGGTGCAGCAGCTTTTCCAGTCAAAGCTTCATGTTTCCTCTTTGTTCTTTGCTCAGCAGTAGCTTCTTCTACCTTAACCTTCTTCTGAGCCAGAAGATCTGGTTTTTCTTGTTCAGCTTTCCTCTTTGGTTTCCTCTTAGGATTATACATGTTTACAGGAGCTGGAGGAACCATACTTCTATCAACAACAAATCCTTCTTGTCTGAGCACTTCCAAATAGTCCTGAATGATGTGCTCAGCATCGGCTTCTGAGATAACTGGATATCCATCCACATACAGACGATCTTCAAGATTGGCTGTAAACTCTTGTGGAGGTGGAACCACTTTGGATGAGATGAGACGCATCTTGGTGAGGAAGCTGGCATTCAGAATTTCAGGAGTAAATTTCTTTTCAACAAGTTCCGGATGAAACTTCTTCAGATTCTCAACAACATGACCTTGATATAGAAGGTCTGAGAGTAATCTTGGATAGGCTATAGCTGTCTTCCTCTGAGATTTGCTTAAGAAGATTGCCTCACAGATCCTCTCAAAGAAATATTCTCCCAGATTCACCTTCATTTCTTTCAGAAGAAAGTAGATCAGATGACGATGAGTCCAGGAAATGGTATCAGTACCACCAACTCTTGGACTGATAGAAGCTAGTATGATCTTGAAAAGTACTCTGCAGACGTCAGTCAAACCCTTGACTTTACCCTTCAGTTTCAAATCTGTACACATCAGAGCCAGAAGATCATCTCTGTACCTTGTGTCCTTCTCAAAAACATCCAACTCTATCCCAGAGTTATCCAAACCAAGTAACGCATTAAAATGAATAGGAGAGAAAGCTAGGTTCATACCACAGATGTTAGACCTAATTTGCTTTCCAGTGAATTCCAATAAACCCATTTCTTTCCTAGATTTACCTTTTAAACTAGGATTTCTCTCAATAGCAGCACGTTCTTCTTCCTTTGCTTCATGCTTGTCAAAGACCTTAGCTTTCATCCAGAATTTCTTCAAGAGATCTGGGTAAATAGGACCATTTAACATGCTGAAGTACTTATCCCAACCTTGAGCGGAGAAGTAATGTTTCACATCAAACCCATTTGCCTTTATACTGTCGAAGTCGATCATCTTTTCAGAAAGAAATATGAGCTCAGATTCTGGAAACTCCATCTCGTTCCCAACGATTTGAAGATTCTTGAACATGAACGGTGGAATCTTTGTTGAAGAAGATGACGAAGTTCCGGCCATTGTTGGAGATTAGGGTAGGGTTTGGAAAACTAACGAGAGAGAAAGAAAGTGTGTTGGAGGTTTAGAGAGAATATGAAAGTGTAGGTTGTGAGAGTGAGAAGTGTGCAAGTGTATTGTGTAAGTTTTATTTAAATGCACACAGTTAACACGAAAATATCAAATTTGGGAAGTTACGCTAATTGACAGAAAGTTGAATACCAAAAGTCATCATTAACCACCCACTACCTGACACACGTAGACCACGTGCAGAAATTTACTCGGTAACTGCTATTTTAATGGACAACTGTTCAGCAGTGAATACTAAACGTTTCCCACTTAAATAGTTCAGAGCCTCTGAGATATTTAAAATTCTCTATCAGAGTTAAGTATTTCAGAGCTTGTTTTTCAGATGATCTGAATCATAAGTTCTGATATACATAACCTCTTACACTTTAAAAGCCAAAGAAAATTTTCATTCAGAGATTGAAAACATGTTCAGATGTTTCTTTATAAAATCAAATCTTTCAACAGATAAAGCCTTAGTAAATATATCAGCCCATTGATTTTCAGTATCAACAAACTTAATATCTATAATGCCTCTCTGAACATAATCTCTGATAAAATGGTGTTTAATTTCAATATGTTTGGCTCTAGAGTGTAGGATAGGATTTTTAGATAAATGAATGGCTGCAGTATTGTCACAATATAAAGGAATATTGTTACTGCTTACCTGATAATCTTCTAACTGATATTTTAGCCAGAGTAGTTGTGTGCAACACTTAGCTGCTGAAATGTATTCTGCTTCTGCTGTAGACAAAGCTATAGTAGTTTGTCTCTTACTAGCCCAGGAGATAAGGTTTTCACCAACAAATTGACAATTGCCACTTGTGGATTTTCTTTCAATTTTATCTCCAGCATAGTCAGCATCACAGAATCCATTTAGCACATAATCATTGGATTTCTTATAGAGAAGTCCAAGATTAGTTGTTCCTTTCAGATACCTAAAGATTCTCTTTACAGCAGTAAGATGAGATTCTCTGGGATCTGACTGGAATCTTGCACATAAGCAAACACTGAATAAAATATCTGGTCTAGAGGTTGTCAGATAGAGTAAGGAACCAATCATACCTCTGTAGACCTTTTGATCTACTTTTCCTTCATCATCTGACTTGCTCATGTTGGTAGTTGAGTGCATGGGAGTGTTCATTATCTTGCAGTCATCTAGATTGAACTTCTTCAGAAGTTCCTTGGTATATTTTGATTGATGAACATAAGTTCCTTCCTTCTTCTGATTGATTTGAATTCCAAGAAAGAATTTCAATTCTCCCATCATGCTCATTTCAAATTCATCCTGCATTATCTTAGAAAAATTCTTGCACAAAGCAGCATTAGTTGAACCAAAAATAATATCATCAACATAAATTTGAATGATTAAAATGTCTTCTTTGGTTGTTTTTCTAAAGAGTGTGCAGTCAACCTTTCCTTTTTCAAAACCCTTTTCAAGAAGGAAATTACTGAGTCTATCATACCAAGCTCTTGGAGCTTCACTACAAGAAAAATGTCACTTTGCGACACTTCAGTTGCAACAACTTAACCATAACCGTCGCAATGTGTTAATTTTAAAATTTTTGCAACGGTTTATGCGACAGTTATATCAACCGTCGCAGTATTTTGCTTTTTAAAGCGGCAATACCTCTTTTCAATTAGCGCCCATTGAAAATTTTATCAAAAAAAAAAAACTCACTCACTTAATACCAAAAATAAAAACACAAAAACACACACACAAAAGTGAAAAAACACATTTCATTGAGAAATCCCTAAATCCCAAAACACTCTCTCATCGCCACCACAGTCACACTCCGGCGCAACTTTCTTCATCGTTCCCTTCCAGAAAAGTGAATGGGTTCATCGTTCTCTCCAATCGTTGGTATCAAAACTCACTCTCCAATCTTTCACCTTAAATCCCTTAATCACTCTCTCCAATCGATCTCTTTACTGTCCCCGTCGAGAGAAGTAAGATTTGTGTTGAGCATAAAGAAGAAGTGAGAATCCTTAGGCCGCCGACCCTCTGACCGCCTCTGTACCGAACCTCCACCTCATACTCCGGCGCTCTGCCGTTCTTTCAAAGCTCGACTGCTCTGTCTACCCGTCGTTGCTTCTCGTTCCATTGTTCTGTCATCTGCTTCCACTGTTCGTTGTAGATAAAAGTATGTATAAATCAAACTTCCAAGATATAGATTCTCCATACTTTGTTTTCAATTTTTTAGTTTAATGCTTAGGGTTAGAGTTAACCATTCTTAGTTTTAATTGTATATATGCTATGTGTGTATATTTGCCACTTTTATTTTAGATTGAAGATTTTCGCTAAATGCTTGTAAAATTATTCCCTTTAATACTTTTTCAATCTCAAATTTAGCCACAAGCTTCCTTTATAATAAGTTAGTCACAACTCAACTCAAATTATTATCTGGGACCACGTGTTAGTGTTGTGTCCATGTTCATGTCCGTTGTTTGATTTTGTGTAGTTGATTGGTAGTGCATGTTTGGATTCAAGATACTAACATACTAACATTTTATATTTTAATAAGTTAGGTTCTGGAAAAACCTTTAGAAAACTAATATGATGAAACCATAAACTTGACTAATCTCTTATTGTAATCCTACAAGACTTATGTTCAAAATTGTGTTGGTAAATTTCAAACTTTGTTTTAGCAAGTTTTGCTTGCTGCATCTGTTGTAGTTTTAGAGCTAGTGGGGAGTTTTGTTCAGTGTAGTGAGACTGTGTTCAGCTGTTGTGGTCAAATCAATTCGAGTCAAATAATAATATTAACTAAAGCTATGCTATTTTTATTGTGATGATTAAATGTGCAAGTGCTTAGAAACTATGAACTACATGTACATCCCTTATAACTATTAAGTGGACATGTTTATGAATCTTGTTTGTTTAATTATCTCAGTTAGGGAGTTTGTTTCTTACTTCCGTGAGAGACATAATGAATCTTTGGAGAATGATTATAGGGATTCTCTTTCCTTTTTTATTGTGGAGGGATTATCTTCCTCAGGGATTGATTCATCATCAATGCAATAAAGTACCAACTACCAACACATGACATTGTTTTTATATTTATCCTAATTCTTTTTCTCAATGTAGTGAAAATGGCGACTTCACCATATGAGGAGCCACGGAGCAAAATAATAGAAGAGAATGCTAAAAGGATGGAATCATTCTTATGAGTTTATACAAATGCATTTTTATCATACAAATGCATTTTTCTTATGGGTGTATCATAATTTTGATTTCTTGTCTCTTGAAACTAAGTTGATTGCAAGTACTCAAATTATGTACTTTGGATGCTGAAATTGGTCCTACCTTATTTGACTGAATTTTTTATTATGGTCTGTTAGGATTTGGCATTTGATTACTTGTCTCTTTCTGTCTTGCTGGGAGATAACTTCTACAACTACAACTTTGGAGATCTACTCGCCCACCCTGTTGTGAGTATCTGCTGATTTTTTTTTTTTTGGAATGTCTCATCTTTCAAGTTTTCTCGACTCCATTCATCTATTTAAGTTACTATATACTTATGCAGGTATGAGCTGAAGTTATTAATCTAGCCTTGTTCTAGTTACACTACACATGTCATTGAACTTGTATTTTTTATAATTTCTTGATTTTCTTGTCAGCCTATTAGACCATTCACTTGGCAAGGAGGTCATTGAACTTATATAGTTTTACTGTGCTTATGTTATTGAAAATCATAACCCGTTTCCATGTTCATATTTGAAGGTAGTGAATCCTCTTATGGAGTTAAATATGTTCTCAATTCAAGAGCAGAGTTCTTATGGTTCCATGGACTGGTTTCAAATTCTTCTTTCAAGTGTTAAGGTGTGTACATTACTTTGTAAGCGTTTAACAGAACTTTCATGTTTATCAAACTTTATTGTGAGAATCCTTTATTTACAAATAGTGAGATAGTACTAATTTCTCAGTCTATCATAATTGTTAAATGACAAAGGTCAAATAGTTCTATTAATTGCAGAGTATATCGTTGTCCCATTTTTTATCAAGCCTCCTTTTGTTAATTTTGTTCTACCATCAAAGAAGAATTTTGCAGAGTATATGTAGTGGTTTACTTTCTTCATTCCCAACATGAATTCTATTATAGGGTAAATATTAACTTTGAGTTGTTTTGGACCTTGATTTTAATGTGAAGGATGAGAAGTCAACCAACTGGTTGTTTGCAGAATCCGTTCAGATGAAGGGGAAACCAATCACACATAAGACAAATTGTTATGGTTAGATAAAATTTGTAAATTTCCATCTCCTTTTAACACTTACATTAAATAATGCTCTATTACTTCCATCTCATTTTAATATTTCTCTAATAGTAGTGATACTAGTATATTCTCTTATAGTATGATTCTAGCTCTTTGTATATTATGATTGACCTTTTCATCTCTTTCTTATTAATTCCACTTAATTGTTTCTTTACTACACTATGGTGATTTATTTTCTGTTACTTATAGTATGTTCTTGATGTTGCTGCTGCATAAGTTTCTAGTTTGTGTGCTTCTCACTATGTTTCTGGTTGCTTCGCAGTTCTGTTTCTGAAGTCTGAATGCGAACCCTCTGCGAGACCACCGTGAGGCAACGCGAAAGTTGTTTGCTACCACACCATCACTATCTTCAATCAATGGCTCCAGTTGCAGTGGGAGATGTGATTCTAGACGGAGCTTAATTTTGTTGCCCTTATTTATTGTCATTTGTGTGTGTGCTATAGGTCCGGGGTTTTTTATGATTGAGTCCATTCGTTTTTTTAAGTATCCTAATAGTTATGTTTTTTCAGGTAACCAAATAAGAAGAGTCAAGAGATGGTAGCACTAATTAAGGATTATGAAGCAACATCATTTACTAGGGAATGTTTAGATATTTTAAGAACTTATTTTGCCATAATGTTTTGTATGTTTAACCACTATACTAATGTTTATGTTTTAGTTTTTCAATGTTTGAACTACATTGATTTTTTTTTCGTTGGGAACTTCAAGTACTTTAATTAATTTTTTGATGTATGGATGTTGTCACTACTGAATGAATTATATAAATGAGATTAAGTTATTTATATTTGTGAATTTTAATTTCATTACTCTTGTATGGATATGTATATGTTATTTAATAAGCCACTAAAATGTTTTAAATTATTATATTTTTTTTAAAAAAATAAAACAGTTTGCGACGGTTTTGAAACCGTTGCAAGTTCTGCTACTAAATTCAGTCTTACTGGGAAAAAACATTGCGACAGTTTGAAACTGTTGTAACGACGGTTTTCAAAACTGTTGCAAAGTTCTCTTGCGACACACAAATCAGCAACGGTTCGCTAACTGTCGCAGATGTACAATTGCGACAGTTTCAACCGTTGCAAACTGCAATTTTGCCTGTCGCAAAGTACCTTTTTTCTTGTAGTGCTTGTTTCAGACCATACAGTGATTTCTTCAATTTAAAAACATGTTCTGGGTTTGAGACATCTTCAAAACCAGGAGGTTGCTTAACATACACTTCTTCAGAAATAAAACCATTTAAGAAGGCACTTTTAACATCCATCTGATATAGGGTTATTCCATGATTAACAGCATAAGATAGAAGTAACCTGATTGCTTCAAGTCTAGCAACTGGTGCAAAGGTTTCAGTATAGTCAATCCCCTCTTGTTGACTATAACCTTGTGCAACCAATCTAGCCTTGTTTCTTACCACTTCACCTTGTTCATTCAGCTTGTTTCTGAATACCCATTTTGTTCCAATAATGTTCTTGTGTGAAGGTTTAGGTACTAGAGTCCATACATCATTCCTTTGAAATTGATTCAGCTCTTCTTGCATTGCTACAATCCAAGCATCATCCTTCAGAGCTTCATCAATCTTTGAAGGTTCCATCATTGAAATAAGACCAACTAAAGATTCCTCATTTCTTAGTTGAGATCTTGTCTTCCTTGGACTATCCTTGTTGCCTAATATCAGTTCCTCTGGATGTGATGATTTGTATTTGAAGGTATTTCTTGGGGGCTCATCATCTTCAGACTCATCAACATCAGGTTCAGCAGTTGCTTCAGTTCTTTGTTGTTCAGAGTCTGTAGGAACTATTGTGTTCAGAGGTTCTTCAGAGAATGGATGTTCTGAGTAGTTTGGAATATCTGAATATTGATCCTCTGATACCTGAAATCTAGACAAACCTTCCACAAGCTCTGACACTTGGTCAGGCTCTTTGTCATCAAATTTGACATGCATACTTTCTTCCACAGTATGTGTTTCAGAAATATACAGTCTGTATGCTTTTGAACGTTCAGAGTATCCTATAAAGATACCCTTATAACCTCTAGCATCAAATTTCTTTAGATGGACTTTGTTATTTAAGATGTAACACGTACATCCAAACTGATGAAAATAAGAAATATCAGGTTTTCTTCCTTTGAACAATTCATAAGCAGTTTTGTTCAACTTAGATCTGATATAGATTCTATTTTGAACATAACATGCTGTGTTTACAGCTTCTGCCCATAAAAACTTTGCTACATTTGTTTCATGCATCATGGTTCTGGCCATTTCTTGCAGAGTTCTATTCTTCCTTTCTACAACCCCATTTTGTTGAGGAGTTCTAGGAGAAGAGAATTCATGCAGAATGCCATATTTTTCACAAAAGTTTTCAAAAGGTTCATTTTCAAATTCTCCACCATGATCACTTCTAACTTTTAAAATAGTGTAGCCTTTTTCATTTTGAATTTGTTTGCAGAAGATGCTAAACTCATCATAAGCTTCATCTTTTGTTCTAAGGAATTTTACCCAAGTCCATCTACTGTAGTCATCAACAATCACTAATTCATACTTCTTCCCATTGATTGAAGCAGTGTTAACTGGTCCAAAAAGATCAATGTGAAGTAGTTCCAATGGTCTTGAGGTAGAGACAATGTTCTTAGGTTTAAAAGATGATTTTGTAATTTTTCCTTTTTGACATGAACCACAAAGTGTGTTTGAGTGATATTTGATTTTAGGTAAACCTCTGACAAGGTCAAGCTTGCTAAGCTTAGAGATTAACCTCCAATTAGCATGGCCTAACCTCTTATGCCAGATCCATTTTTCCTCACTCAAGGTCAAAAGACACATCACTTTTTGTTCATTCAAATCAGAAAGATTAATTTTATAAACATTGTTCTTTCTCAGACCTTTGAATATAATGGAGTTATCAGATTGTTTAGATACAATACATGATTCCTTATTAAAGACAACTACATAACCATTGTCGCAAAATTGACTTATGCTCAATAGATTATGCTTAAGTCCATCAACTAACCAAACATCATTAATAGATAGGGAGGAATTACCTACTGTACCTGTACCTATTATCTTTCCTTTTTGATTGCCTCCAAAGCCAACAGATCCTCCTTCTTTCATAGTTAGCTTGGAGAACAATTGTTTGTCACCAGTCATGTGCCTTGAACACCCACTATCCAGATACCATGAATGATTCATGATACTTCTTTGAGTGATAGGCTGTATGAGAAACAACTTTAATCACTACGGTGGAACTCTTTATCACAGTTAATGATAAAGTCATCCCAATATTCTTCCTCTTCATTTATCAAGTTCTGATTGTTAACTTGAGAACTTGTCAGCCATTGGTCTAGGACATAAGCCCTTCTTCCTTTGCATAGGACTTGTTTCCATACTCTAGGTAGGACATATCCTTTCCTAGTTGGTAAATCTGAATGATACATAATTTCAGCTTTTGGTACCCATCTTCTGGGTCCACGCTTGTTAGTCCACAAATGCTTACTGTGTTGTTGAGTGTGAGAGAAAGATTTTGGTTTTGAATAATAACTCTTTTGAAAATGTTTCTTAGTATGAGTTTTGTTATTATTCCAGGACTTGAGTTGTTTATGATTCCAGACTTTGTATTTATCACCAGTCCATTGATTTGACTGGTTACATTTACTAACTCTAGAATCATAAATAACCTTAGTCCTATGTTGCCTCTGAGGTTTGAGGTTTGACTTTCTTTTAAAAACTTCTGAGCCTTTAGGTTGACTTTTCTCATGAACTAGAATTCCTCTGGTTCCAGAAGTTGAAGCCTCAGATTTTGAAACTTTCAGAACATCTGAACTAATATTGTCAAGTTCTGAATAGCTTTTATCTTCTGAGCTTTTCTTCCCAGATCCTGAGGAATTTGGTTCCTCTGAGTTGTCATTTCCCAAATCTCTCAGATTATTATCCTCATCTTCCAGAGTACCAAATTTCTTTCCTTCTTCACTCTGAGGTATAACATAGTAAACCCAAGATTTTCCAACCTTTTTGGGATAGGTCTTTAGCTTTGAATATGTTCTACCATATTCATAGCCAACTCCCTCTCCTCTATGTCTCATGACATTATAAACAAGATTTGCAGCTTTGCTCTTACCAAGATTGAGATGCACAAACTGTTGAAGAGCCATTTCTTGCTCATCAGTAGGTTTGTGACACACAGCACAACCCTTTTCAAGATCATTTACTCTATTCAGAGTTTCTTGATATAGACCTTGAAAATGTTTTGCTTGTTCAGTCAGAGTGTTGAGCTTTTCTTGTAAAACTTTTTGTTTACTTAACACTCTGAGATGTTTCTCAATGACCTTGTTAAGTGCAGTTATAAGTTGAGATTTAGAACAGTCAGAAAATACCTCATCAGTTACTTCAGAATCTGATTCTGATTCTGATTCATCCTCTGAGTCTGCATCTGAGTCAGTTGAAGCCATCAGGGCTAGATTTGCCTCTTCTTCTTCCTCAACTTCTTCCTCAGATGATAGCTCTTCAAAGGTAGCCATCAGACTCTTCCTCAATTTACTCTTGAATTGTTGCTTCTTTGAGCTGTATCTTTTGCTTTTGTCTTTAGCAGACATTTCTGGACAATCAGCAATAAAGTGTCCTGGCTTCTTACAGTTGAAGCAGTTCTTCTGATCATCCTTTTTGCTGACAAAATTTCTGGAGCTGTTACCTCTGAAATTTCTTTTGTTAAATCTGTTCCATTGCTGAAACTTGGTGAATAAAGCAAACTCATCCTCATTCATCTCATCCTCTTGACCATCAGCAGAAGATTCTTCTTCAATATCAAGAAGCTGAGTCTTAAGAGCCTTAGAAGTAGTCTTAGTTGACTGTAAAGCCACTGACTTAGACTTCTTCTTAGTTTCTGAGTCAGCATCCAGAACCATCTCATGGCTTCTGAGATTGCTTATCAGAGCTTCAAGACTCAGAGTCTTGAGATTTTGAGCTTCCTCTATTGCAGTGACCTTAGGTCTCCAAGCAATAGGAAGACTTCTCAGAATCTTCTGAACATGATCATAGGTTGAATAACTTCTCTTAAGAGCTTTAAGACCAGATACAAGGATTTGAAACCTTGTAAACATAGTCTCAATGTTTTCATCTTGTTGCATAGTGAATAGTTCATATTGCCTTATCAAGAGACTAGCCTTAGCCTCTTGAACCTTTTCATTACCATCATAGGTAGCACACATAGAATCAAAAATAGATTTAGCAGTAGACTTGTTCTCTATTCTGACATAATCCTCATGTCTAATAGCACCAACAACAATGTCCTTTACTCTATGATGCTTAGTGTAGGTTTTTAAGTTAGCTGGTGTGAGTAACTTTCTATGCTCAATGGACAACCTTCCATGTTCATTTAAGTTTTCAAAAGTTACTCCCAACTCAACCAAATCCCACAACTCATGATCAATAGCAGTAATATTGCTATACAATCTTTCTTTCCACCACTCAAATAATGAAGCATCACCATTGAATATAGGGGCTTTTCTATTGCCACTATGTTCATGTGATTCATTACTTAAGTAGTCATAACCAAAAGCATTTCTAGGACCACCACCAGCACCACTGGCCTCACCGGCTTCACCGGTTGTTCTAGTGCTACTATCGTCTCCTCCAGACATAGTGTTCTCACAAGATCTTTACTGTCTCACTGTTAAGTGAAAGTAACAGACCAGGTGCTCTGATGCCAATTGAAGGTGTGAAAACACAAGAAGGGGGGGGTTGAATTGTGTTTTAGCCAAGTTAAAACTTTTTCAAGTTCTTAACTCAACTACGTTAGCAGCGGATAAATAACACAAATAATAACAAGATAGAGAGAGAGAGATCACACAAGCAATTTATACTGGTTCCTCTCACAAAACGAGAGTAGTCCAGTCCCCTTGCACTTCCAAGGGATTTCACTATAATCACACAAGATTACACCTGCTCAAGCACACAAGCAAGAGACTTCTCAACAATGCTCAAGCACACAAGCTTAAGACTTCACACTTAAGCACACAAGCTTAAGACTTCACACTTAAGCACACAAGCTTAAGTTTCCTCAAGTAATGAAAAGTATATAACAATATACAAATGCTCTTAGATGAACCTAAAGAGAGCAAATACAAGTAGTACAGAGTATTTGACTAAAGTGCAAAAACACTTGATAAGAGGTTCAGAGCTTGTATACACAGAATTCAGAGTTTGTTCAGCGCGAGTTCAATTCTTGATAAATGTATATTTTTGATGTAGCTGATTCTTCTAGTATATATACCACCAGAAAAGAGTCGTTGCAAAAAGAACCGTTGGAGTTGATAATCTTTTGTCTTCAAGCAGTCTGTCTTGATGTAGTTTGGTTGTATCCAAAACTAAGAAAGAGTTTCAGATACTTTGACTACTGCAGAGTGGACTTTCCTTATTCAGCTAACAAAACTGAAGACCCACGTTCTCAAGTTAGGACAGACAAAACAGAGGTAGCTGAACTGATCAGGCTTGAAAGGTCCTTTTCTTCATTGGTAGAAGAGTTGACTAGTAAAGAGAATCTTCACAGCTTTCAAAGAGATCTTCAGAGGTTGATGAAGCTTGTAGACAGTCAAGAAGTTCTGAAGTCTTCATCCTCTGAATGTTGTAACTTCTGAAGTCCAACATCTTCTGAGCGCTTGTGAACTTCTGAATTCACATCCTCTGAAGGTTTATTCAGAGCATTATATCTGCACACTTAAAATAAATTTTTAGTCCATCCAATTGTTTATTAATACTTTGTTATCATCAAAACCTTAAAAGGTTTAGGGGCTAACTTTTTTAAATCAATTTTGTTCCAACAGGGGTCTCAGCCACCGAGTGGTCAACAAGAAAGTCAGCCACTACTTGACCTTTTACAGCCCTCAGGGGTTGGTAAGTCAATGAATATTCAGTTAAAGCTAAAGCCCATTTCCCAATTCGACTATGCAAAATTGGTTTTAATAACATATGCTTAATGATGTCAAAATGAGAATAAACATAAACATGAACTGGTTTGATATATTGCTTAAGTTTGGTACAAGAGAAATACAAACATAGACAAAGCTTTTCAATTGGACTATATCTAGTCTCAGCATCATTCAAGATTCTACTTAGATAGTAAATAGCCTTTTCTACGCCATTTTCATCCTCTTGTGCGAGCATGCTTCCAATAGTCGAATCTGATGCTGCGATGTACAACTTCATTTCTTTGTTTCGAATAGGAGGCATTAAAGTTGGAGGCTTCGACAAGTATGCCTTGATATCATCAAATGCCTTTTGTTGTTCCGTTCCCCATTCAAATACATCACCTTTCTTGAGCCTTAGCAGTGGAGAAAAAGGTTGAGCTTTGCCACTTAGGTTTGATATAAACCTTCTCAAGAAATTGACCTTTCCTAGCAAAGATTGAAGCTGTTTCTTCGTTCCTGGAGGTTTTGTCTCCATGATAGCCTTTGTCTTATTTTGGTTAATTTCTATGCCCTTCTTATGCACAACAAAGCCAAGGAAATCTCCTGCATGTACACAAAAAGCACATTTCAGTGGATTCATTTTTAATCCACATTTTCTCATTCTTTCGAACGATTTTTTAAGATGTTCGATATGTTCATCCTGGGAGGAGGACTTCACAACAATATCATCAATATAAACCTGCATAAATATTTCGATAAAATCATGAAAAATTAAGTTCATGGCTCTTTGGTACGTTGCTCCAGCATTTTTCAATCCAAAAGGCATCACCACCCACTCATAGGTGCCTAAAGCACCAGGGCAACGAAATGCGGTTTTTGGCACATCATCTTCATCAATAAAGATTTGATTATAGCCTGAATAACCATCTAACATACTCAAATATTCATGCCCTGCTGCTGAGTCAACTAACATTTCGGCTACAGGCATGGAATATTCATCCTTAGGTGTAGCATTATTCAAATCTCTAAAGTCTATGCAAACCCTAAGTGATCCATTTTTCTTAATAACAGGAACAATATTAGCTAACCATTCCACATACCTGGTTGTTCGAATGAACTTGCATTTGAGCAACCTTTCAATTTCTGCTTTGATCTTTGTCATGATTTCCGGTGCAAACCTCCTTGGAAGCTGCTTTACAGGTTTCTTATCTGGTCGAAGGGGTAGCCTATGCTCCACAAGATTTCTGCTTAACCCAGGCATTTCGTTATAGTCCCATGCAAAGCAGTCTCTGTATTTCTTAAGCAACTCGACCATTTTTTCTTTTAGGGTTGGGTCTATATTGGCACTAATGTAAGTTGGCCTTTTAACAAAGCCATCCCCAATATCAACTTCCTGCAAAGGATCTTGGGCTTGCATTCTCTGAATCGAACTATGTGGATCTTTCTCAAAACCCAAAGGCTCATCATCATAGATGCAATCTAACCTTTGCTTTTTTCCATCATTTACTTCACTAGCCTCCAAGGCCAGTTTGTCCCTTAAGTCATCATTGGCTTCGACAGCCATATTTTCTTGAACATTGATGGCCTCAAGAGCCATTTTGATTCTATTCTCGGCTGCGTAAGCCGTAATTCGATCCCATGCTGGGGACTCAATCATCAAACTCATCATGGTTGACCCATCCAGACACTGGTGGGTATGCATCCTCACACAAGGGTTCCTCTATGTCTTCCCTTTCCCAACAAAAGCCATGGGTTGGATGCAACTTAACTGAGTGGTATACATTTTTTGATACCACTTCATTTGGATCGAAGGCAGCATCTTGCTCACCACAAGGAGCAATCAAAGCCAAGTTTTTGTCGAAGTTCTGTAAAGTCACAGTGCCTGTCTCTGAAACATATGCACTTTGGTCTGCTTCTACATTCTCGACTAAACCATCTTCTCTCCAGATGATTAATCTTTGGTGCATGGTTGAGGGAACAGCTCCAACACCGTGTATCCATTCTCTGCCTAATAACATATTGTAATTAGGTTTGGCAGCTATGACCATGAACAAGGTCTTTCGAACTGTACTACCAACACAAACTTCCAATTGCACTGCCCCCAGGGAATGGCCAGTTTTTCCTTCATAGTTTGCCAACACCACATTGTGGGAATGAAGGTCTGTGTCATAGAGACCTAATTTCTTCAACATGAAGTGTGGCATGATATTCACCACAGCTCCTCCATCCACTAAGACTTTATTGATTCCCACATTATTGACTTTTGCCCTAATGAACAAAGCCTTCAAGTGGTTCTGCATTCCCAGATCTGGCTTTTCGAAGATAGCTTTTTGCTCTTCGACACAACCATTTTGCATAACATAATAACACATTGGCTTATGATCAGCCAAATTAAGGGCTTCGAAGTCCTCTTCCAACTCATTGACTTCAGTAGGCACATCATATTCTAGTGGCAGAATAGACACCATATTGACCATGACATCAAAATCAGACCCCTCATCTAGGAGATCATCATCCTCCATGTCATCCTCATCTTCTGCCCCACCCTGGGCATTTTCAGCTATTGGCTCTTCCAATATTATGGAAAGCCTCTCCTTTACTGGCCTCTTGGCCATTTCAACCTTTTCAGCCTTCTGGGTTGCAATAACCTTGCCCCCAGCCTCAGCCTCTTTGGCTGTCAACTTTTGTTTCCTCTGAAACCTTCGCCACTGAGTGCGGGTCATAGGATTTTTTCCTTTATAGTTATTCCTATAAGAGTATTTGTTGACTTCAGTGGCAGCATTCACTGTTTCCTTCCCAGCTACCACTTTTGAACCCTTGGGTTCAGCTACAATGTTCACGTTAACATTACTAGAGCTTCCATTTTCCATCATCCTTCGATTAAAAGTGACGTACTGTCCACTCACCCATTGGTTAACAGGTGCTCTCCCAGATGGTTTGAAAGTGTTTTGGGGGCCTAGCCTTTGCTGGATCGAAAGACCTTTGGTAATAGGTTTTCCCCAATTGGCCCCTTTATAAGGCCAAGCTTTTTGATTTGGCCTAGATTTTGGCCATTTTCTCTTGTTTTCAGCATACGGTACAACACTTTGAAGGCCTGCAGTAGCCTCTTTGTCGCACACAGCACTGCATCTAGGGCAAAGCATCACTTCAGCATTCTTCATCTTGCACCTATTTAGGAAGTCCACCAATTCTTCCTCAGCATTGGGGTACACCTCACGTACCCTCTTTTCATACTCCTCTTCAGGCACAACCTTGATTGGAGCAGCAGCATCTATCACTTCAACCATGTTGCAGTCATAGACTTCGACATAGGTAGCGTCTGTAGGTGGCAAGGGGTCTGAATCTACCTTCATTGGAGGCTTTGCCTTATCAGCATACTTCAGCCTTCCTTCATTCAGCGCTTTTTGCACCAAATCCCTGAAAACAACACATTGATAAGTTTTATGTCCCAAATAATTATGAAACTTACAATAACCTCTTTTCTTTCTTTGTTCTATTGGTGGTATTTTCATATCTTTTGGCACAATAATTTGGCCGTCAGTCACCAATAAATCAAAAATCTCATCACATTTAGTAATGTCGAAAGTATAAGTTTTCGTAACAAACTTATCATTTTTTGGTTCGATAGGATTTTTTCCATTCGACGGCCTCAACAATTTGCAAGTGTAAGGAGGCCCGGGCTTTAATTCCGCCACATTAATATCACTATCATCGAAATCTAAGTATTCATCACTCATTTCATAATCAATTTCATTATCATAGGAATCAACAAAACCTATTTCTTTCTTTTTCTGAAACTTAGAATTTCTAACTTTTTCAGCTTTTAACCTTTCGATTTGTCTCACTCTGTCAGCCAACTGTGACATGTCTCGAAGGTATTGGGTATCCAATTTCTTTCGAATTGAATAATCTAACCCACCAGCAGCCATTTCCACTAGCTCGTGTTCAGGCACTTGAGTAAAGCACCTGGACTTCAGCAAACGAAACCTATTTAGATAGTCATCAATTGACTCTTGGTTTTTTCTTTTTACACTGGCTAACTCTTTCAGACTTATCTTGGTTTGGCCCATATAAAATTGCTCATGGAAAGTCCTTTCCAATTGGGCCCAACTATGAATCGAATTGGGAGGCAAAGTTGTAAACCAAGTAAATGCATTCTTGGTAAGCGAATTAGGAAAATATTTCATTCGCAAATTTTCATTATTCGCCAAATTCCCAGACTCAGCTAGATACCTAGCAATATGTTCTACGGTTGACTCATTAGTGTCCCCAGCAAACTTAGTGTATTTTGGGACTTTCCAACCTCTTGGTAACTCGGTTTGCAGCACATATTCAGTGAAGGCAGAGACAAAGTTTGGCCTTCGACAACCCGTGTTTAGGCCGTTTTGGGCCAAAATCGTTTCGACCATGTTAGCCAGATTGTGTTGGCCAAGCAAATTATTGTTTTGCACCTCTCGCACTACCTCGTCAGGATCCTGGTTCCTCCTAACCATTACCACTGGGGGGTTCTGATGTACCACTTGTGGATTTGGGTTCATAACAGGAGGGTTTTGATTTACTACTTGAGGCATTTGATTAACCTCGTGAGGATAATAGGTTTCCTCTTGTACGACTGGCGTAGGTGTTGGGTTAGGAACTGTTTCAGTAGCCACATAAGTTGGCCTTTGCTGCACTGGAGTCGAAGACATTGCAGGTAATATTACTTGTGGAGTAATGGGATTTACTCTAGGAGGTGGTGGAGGTGTCCCAAAAAAATCTGCAATTCGACTCATTTGAAATGCCAACATTTGATAACTCTCGTTAGTATTCTGAATTAATGGATTAAACACAGTACCAATTTGTTGTGTTAAGAGATTAACCATTTCATGGTTGCTCTCGTCCATTTGCTGTCTCAAAGACAACACAGACGCAGTCGTTAAGGGTGTGGCAGTTACCCTTGGCGAAGTATACCTATCAGATTCGAAACTTGGCATCCCTAAGCCAAGTGTAGGGGGAGGCCCATACATAAAACCCTGACCTGATGGTGGTTTCGAACGTCCAAAACCAGCAGTCACGGACGGAATTGCCATAGTTGGTATTGACAAAGTTGGAATAACATCATGCACAGTCGAAATGGTTGGACTGGAGAATATTGGAACATTCACCAACTCAGATGTTACCAAACTTTGTGGAGGTGGATCGACTCCACCACTCGAACTTGCTTCGCTACTCATCGCACTAGAATTTGGAGTTTTACTAGGATTAGATCTCTGAGTAGTTTTAACCATAACCTAACTTATCATCAGTTATATGCAAGTAACAAGTTTTTATTCCACAACATAAAAATAAACACAACTTTAACAAACACAAAACCGGTCCCACTGGGCGTGCCAATTTGTTTACGTTGGAATTTGGTAAACAACCGCTAGTTTAAGTGTTTAAACTCGCGAGATCAACTAGTAAATCTCAGGACAATTTTGTGTTTATTCGTTGTAAGAAAACTGTTTGAATGTTCGTTTTAATAAGCAAACAAACACTTAGGAATTAAAATGTTTTAAAGCATACAAGAGAAACTAATTCGAATCGCCTCGAAGTAGCAGTTTCTCAAGCAAGTATCTGAATTTAAACTTGGAGAAGATTACTGGAAACAAATTGCATTGAATGAAAAGCAATTACAAATAAAGATGGTTCACAAAACATACATTTCTCTTCTGAATTCCGTTCGTTCGATCGCTGAGTACTTAGAATTTTAGAGAGAGTGTTTGTATAAAATTTTTGTGACCTTTGTTCTGAATGAAAAACTACTATAAATACTACTACAAAGTGGTAACTGTTTCTCGATCATCTGGACGCTCCTCCATTTGCCACGTCGACCACGTTCTCCACTTTCATCTTTCATTCCTTCAGCGCGCGCCAAGACCTCTTGGGCCGTTCGTTGTTCCTTCTTTGGGCTTGGCCCAACTCTCCATCGGTTCGATTTCGCGCTTTCGATAGCTTCCTGGCAAAACCAAAATTGGACGCGTTATCCATATCTCTCGAAGCGCTTTTTTGGCTTCGACCTAGCTGGCTTTCGACGCCACCTTTGAAAGTTTTATTTTGACAATATCACCTCCAAATAAATATTGGACCCACCAATTATATTTAATTGATAAATACCAAATTTATATCCAACAGGGACATAACATGAAGATTGTGGCATTAGATTGCATTAGGATATGTGTACATTATTTGATATGTAACACATATGTTTGGAATTTATGATAATTGTCTATGTGTGTTAGACTTATTTTATGTATTGAGCGGTGTAACATTACTCAAATGTTACACCGGTGTAATTTGATCTCTCCTCATATATATATATATATATATATATATATATGAGCAATGTTGTGCACACACGCTTCAACACTCGAGGAAAAACACACCCATTTATGTTAACCCACGCCACCTTTTTTTTAAAGCTAGTTATCTGTTAACTGGCTCACCAAAGTTGAGTTATTTTTAACAATTTCTTTTTAAATAAAAATAAAAATTACTGGTTCATCATCCAAAACCTTTAACAAAACTCATCTCACCAAAATCACTAACTACAGTGAAAACATCAGTACAAAACAAAAATATGTTAGAAAAAACAACTCACTAAAGTGATTCTTCTGTTCGACACGTGGAAAATAGAATAATTAAGTCTTCTAATATTTTATTTTTTTCGACTCACCATACGCACATGTTGGCTATTTATTTATTATCTCTTTCATATTAAACTAAATGTTTTTCTATTTTAAATCAATGCGTAAACTTTTCATGGAATATGAAGTTCATAGATTCTACTTATATCTGTGGGCTGTGCCGTACCACTTACCAGCGTCGACAATCATCATATAATAATCCATTTATTCAAAACTTTGGATAATATAAAAATGGGCGGCCTAAACGGCCCTTGCTGGTTAAACATACCAAAAATAAAAATTAAAGATAAAATTAATATTAATAAAATAATTTTTTATATTTTTAATATATTGAATGCACAAGTTATAAAATAAATTTTTCTTATTTATATGCTTAACAAGTATCCCAAAAACACTTTTTAAGCATTTTTCATATAAAAATATGTTGTTTAGTTTTTTTTTTAAGAAAACTTTGGCTCTGTGTGCGCATAAAATTCATTTAAAGGGAGAAAATTCAACTCATTTTCAGTTTTCACAAATTCTCTTACCTTAGAAAATTGGTACATAATGTGGGGTAACCAAGTTAATTTTTCAGCTAACTCAAGAATTTTTCTTGTTACAAAGCTACTCAATTTTTTTACTTTAATAATCTCAATCATCTTAACTCCTTCCTCCGGTCATTTTTATAAAAACACTTTAAAAATATCACACAGTAAAGAAAACACATTGTAAATAGTTATTTTCATTTAATACTCATATAAAATTAAACTTATTTCATGTATACTCTTATTTTATTTTTTTGGTAGAGTATGTATATCCTTATTTAATTATTTTTAATTAAACTAATCTACTTAATTTTAATATTCTCTCTCATAATAAATAAGGGCATAAGTGAAATTAAACATTTAAAACATTTGAAAATTGGTCAAAATTTCTTATAGAAATGACCAATTTTTTTTCTCAAAGTATTCCTTATAAAAATGAACGGGAGTATTGTTTTTGTTGTCATAAATGAAAAAGCAAAGAGGCAATCTCTAACAACATATTTTTAAGTATAAATAAATTAATCAGTATTATTTGGAAATTTGAATTATAAAGACCTTGTGTAATTTATATTCAATTCCATCATTTTTTTAAGGGCCGTTTGACTGCGAATTTAACATTTCTATTTGTCGTTTTAATTTTACTTCATTTGTTATTTTATCTATCTATCAAAATACAAAAAACATGTGTACATATCATATTCAATTCGTTATGGGACTCTCATCATTAACATTTTAACACTTCAAAACCATGCACACACAATTAGGACTTCATTCAACAAATTGATTCAACTCAAAAATTATATTGTCATCAAGAAACTGACAAGTTAAAGTGCAATTTTAATTTTTCTCATCTCCACTCAATACATATTTCAAAAAGTATGTGCAAAAATAACCATATAATGCCAATTTTTATGTTGGATTAGTTGATACAAAATTAAAAAAAAAAAAAAAAAACCTCTAACTTTAAATGGATATTTCACAAGTGAACAAAAGTGTATCTACAAAAATGCTTTTATTTATGATATAAGAGGGTAGGGACGTGTTGCCCAAATAAAGTAAGAAAGTGAATGAAGGTGGATGTAGGTAAGTGATGAGTTGGTACCAAAGATAGATATAAATTCATTATAAAAAAAAAAGATAGATATAAATAAAAGAAAGATTGAGTTTTAATTTCGGATTTGGATCCTCTCCTCCACTCTCCTCTCCATCTCTCTTAATCCTCTCTCCATCTCTCTTCATCCCCTCTATCTCTCTCTTAATCTCACTCTCTGTCATTATTATTTTAAAACTTTTTATTGAAGAGAGAGATTGAAATTAAGAGAAAGATTGAGAGATGGAGATGAGAGTGAAGGAGAGGATCCAAAATCACTTTAATTTTGTGTAATATATGATAGTCTGATAGATCATGAAATAAATTATGAATCAACTAGTTATTATTTTTTTAACACGCAAAAATGAAATATATTGATCAGCCAAATAATTCCCTCAATATAAGATATGCCAAAAACGACTACAACAGTTTATAAATAAGACAATCAAAAGTTACATGAGAACAATGATGATCAGATGCCCAAATAATTAAGTAAGTGGGCTCGACCACCAGTTATGGTAGTTCAAAACTAGATTAATATTTGTTGTCTTCAACCACCAATAAGAGTAAAGTTTGTTCTTGTCCAACAATTGAGGTAAAGACATATCTGAATGCCTAAATAACTTGTGGTTTCTTTTGTTCCAAACAATCTACACACATAGTTTGAGGATTCACACCAACGATAAGGCAATCCACGACATAACTAACGACCAAAAAGAGACAAAGAAACTGCAAGAGATAAATAAGAGTTGAGAATCAACTACTTATTATAGTTAGTATTTAGTAGTTTGTGTAAAAAAAAGTATTTAGTAGTTACATAATTTTTCTATTAAGTTAAACTCTTGTACATAAAGTTTGGTCAGATATACATAAAAAATATTCTAAATTAAACTAATATAAATATAATACGGTACTGTATTAAATAATTAAATTATGAATATATATATTTAATTTTTTTTTTTTTTGGACTTTCACCACCAGTTGAATCTGATTCGGGGGTCAGTTCTGGCATCGAGTGATTCAAGCCCCCTTTCAATCACAGTTGCGGGGGATCGAATCGCAATCTTCCCTACCAAGTTCAGCGTCAATTACCACCGAACCACCTTGATATATTTAACTAAACTTTGTAATACTGAAGTGTTCATGTTTGATTCATTACTAATTGATTAGTAGTTAATTCATATTACCCGATAAATATTATAAATCATATGGAGTGATGATTGTTATTAGAATAATGTATTGTTGAAAAATTGAATATATAGATAAAAAAAATTGAGTGGAAATAAAGAAATGGCACATGGATAAGAAAAAGATGGGGAATAAAAAGAAAAGAGAAGTGGAAGCATGTGCACAAGAGGATGGAAAAGACACGCATACTGTGCATGTGATTGGTGAGTTTAATCGACTTGGTCCGCACGTGCCATTTCATTAATAGTAAGCTACTACAACCTTATGGTGTGTCCCTCTATTATTTATTACTAGTATCCGGACCCGTCCCAAACACGGGTAAAAATGACACTACAAAAATAAATATTTTAATCTTAAAATTTTCAGAATTATCGAATAAAAAAAATGCTTAATAAGTCACACTGAAGCACTATTAACCCTAGATTTTGACGTAATATTATACTCTGGTTCAAATTGAAGCACTATTAACCCTAGTATTTGACTCGTAGTTATAATTTGGCTGAAGTTAATAACTTAAAAATTATATAAACAGAGTACAATTTTACTAAATAAAATATAAAATAACTTAAGATTATACTCTCGCTCATCTTAAGCACTATTAACCCTAGTTATAGATTGAGCATTACACTCCAATTCAACTGAATGCACTATTAACTATAAACTTTGGTTGAGGGTTATACTCCGATTGAAGTTAATGACTTAAAAACTAAATAAATAGAGTATAATTTAAAAATAAAGTATATTTTTATTTAAGATTGCATTTCGATTCAACTGAGGCACTATTAACTGTAAACTTTACTATGCATTCGGAGTCCGATCGACACTCTTATTACAGTTTGTATATGCATTCGGAGTCTGATCGTAAAAATTCCGATTCTCAATTATTTTTCAGTCCAATTAGGTGGTATTGAATGGTCGGATTGATAAAATTTAAAATCTGCAGTCAGTATCAGTAATTTTAGTCAAACTTCACATCCCTTTCATATAAACTAGGTTTCCTTCGACACTCTTATTGCAATCTGTTTATGGATTCGGAGTCCGATCGTAAATTTCAAATATTTAGGAGTAGTTGTTGAAACTGAAATTTTTTTAATATATATTGATTTTTTTTTAATTGCATTTGAATTATACAAAGGAATGTGAAGAGTAGTATATATCTTTTTTTTTTTTTGATAAGCAAACAATGTATTAATAAGGAGTACAAGGAGTACTCAATCCTTACAATACAAAGAAAGGTATTGACAACCTCAAATGCTTTGTAAACAGCAAAGAGGATTCAAACACCAATTGTGATATAAATAACCTGATTTACGCCCTGCTCTACCACTAAACCAGAGCCAAGAGACAAATTTAATTTGATCAAGTAAACCAGAAAAATCAGCAAAGTCACATCTAAAGACAATGTTATTTCTCAAACGCCATAAGCACCAAGTTGTCGCCAGCCAAATTAAATGTTTCACTTTCCCGCCTTTCTTGGATTTGACAAGAGACCCAAATAACATAAAGTGATGCCTACCTCCAACCTGAAATGATGCTTCAACACCCATCCATGTAAAAACTTGCTTCCATAACTCAATAGCCTTGCCGCAACTAAAGAAAAGATGCTGACAGGTCTCCACCGCTTGAAAGCAGAAAACACAAGGTAAATCATGAGAATTAGATAAAATACCTTTAGAAGCGAGGGCTGCCCTAGTAGGCAACTTGTCTAGTAATAAACGCCAACCAAAGACTCCCACTTTTGATGGAATGTCATTCTTCCACATAGTGAGTAAGGCTTCCAGCAAATCAGAATCCATAGAAATCGGCTCATAAAGATTCTGCATTAGACAATACGCAGACTTTGTTGGAGTAAGCCCTAAAAGCCAATCTGTTTTGATAGAATCTTCTTTTGTATCATGACTTTGATTTATATATTTAATATATATAAAAAGGCATTTCTTTATTATGTTTGTTTCAAACTAATAAAGTCCCTAGAATAGCTAGTCTAATTAATGGAACATTAAGTGTGACTTAATAGTGACTCCATTAAACATAAGGACACTATTCTTAAAGTATCCGTAGTCAAGTTTTACTGTGATGTGGGATAACAGTAAAACATAGAGACTATTATGTGAGTAAACTGATGACCTCATCTCACGTGTCATGGATATGAGATATCAAGTCTTCACATAGATATAAATATTAGGAGTAATATTTATATTGGATTGACCCACCATGAGAATACTACATAGCGTGTTATGAAAAGTGTCATAAGTTATTCTCATAGTGATAATGGTGTATACCACCCTTCGACCTGAAACCACTATGGACCCTAGATGTGGAGTAGAGTACTTAGTTGCCGTTCAAACATTGTCCGTAACAGGATGACTATAAAGTCGGTTGATGGGTACTCCACAAATCATGCTGAGGGACATGAGTGACCTAGATGGAATTTGCCCCTCATGCATAACAGGAGTAATATCTACGGGCCTCTTGATGGAATATGACTGATAAAATGCGTGGCCACGCCGAACTAAGTCAATATGAGATATTGAGCTTATTCGTTACTCAGTATATTCTGGGATCAAGAAATAAGATATTGAACCATACAAGGATGACACGATCTATGCCTTGTGTTCAATATAGATATAAGGGCAAAGGGGTAATTATACACACGATCGTTATCATGGAAAGGTTTCGTCAGATCACATGACATTCTCGTCACTTGGGTAGCAGTGATGTGTTGCTAGATACCGCTCACTGTTTATAATATTAAATATGTGATTTAATATTATTGCCAACGTTACGAGAACCTATAGGGTCACACACAAAGGACAGATAGATGAGAGAAATAAATAAGTAAGACTTATTTATAAAATAATAAGTAGGACTTATTAGTAATTAAATAATTAAGTATGACTTATTATTTAATTAGAGAAGCGCGGCACACCGTAAAGTATGGTGCACTTAAGTAAAATACAGCACACCGTAAGGTACGGTGGATACTCAAATAAGTCTATAAAAAGAATACACTTATGTGCTGAATTTTAACCTAAGAGTTAGTCCTAAAATTAAGAAACCTAGCCGCCGCTCTCTAAACCCCGTTCTCTCTGAATCTCTGGTGGAATTGGCTAGCACCGGTCATCGGAGAAGTTCTGTTCGTGTGGACTGAGTAGATGCATCGCTACTTTGCTTTGCTCGTGATCAGAAATAGTTTCTGCTTCAAAGGTTCTGCACTTCAAGAGGTAAACACATAAACTTGTGGTTTTGTGTTCGTTGATTTGTGATTAATGGTTTAATCAAGATCCGTTCATCGGGATTGTTCCGCTAAGAGGATTAAATTTTGAAAAACCCCTCTTAAATCCCTTCAGTGGTATCAGAGCATCGGTTTCGATTAAATCATTACATTCAAATCGGATTAATATATAATGATGATTATATGGTGATATATTCATGTTTATATGCGTCTGCGTGATCACTGATCAAGAACGAGTTTATTTGATGATGTTTTATTTTGATAACATGATGTCACGAATATGATTCGTAATTAAAAGAGTATATCATCGTTTTGAATTATAGTAATTCTGAAAGTTTGTTTTTCAAAAGAGATTTATTCTCCTTTCAAAATCATGTGAGATTTATTCTTCTTATAGTAACAAGTGTTGTTCTTATAAGGATATACTCTGTATCATGATGCGTGACTTTGCCAATTCATGGTCACATATTCTTTTAAACTATATATTGGTTTTGAATTAGTGAATTTGAAATCAATTTTTATACCTGATTCTACATATGAATTTTAAAATTGTTTCAAAAGGACATATGAATCAATTTGCGGTTCTTTAATTTGTTTGTTATAAAAGATAATACTGTTTTGGCAAATATCTTATTCAAAATAGTTTTGAATAAATAAATCGTCATATTTGATAATTGGATTGTCAAAATTTGATTCAAAATATTTAATTAAGAATTAAAAGGTTTGAATCAATTAATTGATCGTTACTTTAGAAACAATAGTGAATCAAAAGATTTGATTCTGTTTTAAATTAATTATTTAATTCAAAAGTGTTTTGAATAAATAAATTACCATATTTGATGATTGGAGAATTGTCAAAGATTTGATTCAAAAGAATTTGATTGTGAATTAAGAGATTTGAATCAAATAAAATTGGTTTGATAATTTTAAAAGTGATTCATCTGAATCAATAATCTGATTTTGTTTTAAAATTAATTATTTGAATTAATTTTATGTATTCAAGTTTTGAGATTAATAATAATAGTGTAACACTATAATTGATTATTTTATTTTATTTTAATTGATTAAATTTTAATCAATTAATTCTTAGAGGTATATAGTTATGGCCTTAGCGTGTTTGGAGTTTATTTTATTTGGTTTAAATACGACCTGCGTGTCGTGGTATATTATTTTATAAATACGGCCTGCGTGTCGTGACAATTTATTTACTTTATTTATTTTAAATAATTGTAATTGCTCGTGATGACGGGAGACAAAGCCAAACGAAGGATGTCGACGGAGTAACTTGAGAAGTTTGCTCGAGGGTCAAAGAATTGTAATAAATTAGTTTATTTAATTCTTTCGTTTTAGGAGGCCATAACTATACTACCTTAGTTTATGTTATGTATGTGATGCATGAGATGAGTGTTTTAATTATATTTGTCATGTATGTTTTATATAATTATTAAACGCATATTTACATGAATGTCATGTAAAGTGAAACGCGTGTATAAGATACACATGTCGGTGAGATCAAATTTAATTAAAAATCCTTCAAGTACTCATAAAGACTAATATTGAAGATGTAGGTTTTGCCAACGCAAGGTGCATTTTCTATACTAGTAAGATGTGTCTATATTAAGTTTTATGCTTTCCAAAGAATAGCACCCTTCAAGATCAATATCGATTAATGTAGGTTTTGCCAACGTAAAGTGCATTGTCAATATTGATAAGTTGCGGTGAGATAACCAGTTTATCCGATTGCTATTTATTGGGTTTAACTTAACTAAAGAAAAATATAATATGATTATATGACTTTAGAAGCAAATGTTGGGTTATTCCATATGATGGATTAAAATAAGTGTTATTCACCCAACGGAAATGATATGAGAGTTGTATGAGATACAATTGGAAACAGTTTCCTACCTAAATAACTACGTTTTGTGTAATCAGCCCAACGCTGACTTAAAACAAAGTGAAATATGGATCTCATTCCCACTAGAAAATTTTTAACGGGATTTTCCGAATCAAATGTCGAGGGTCATTTGTTTTGAGTAAAATAGTGGGAGCATATTTAATTAAAGACCTAGTTAAATATGTTTTAATCATGATACAAATATTCTTATCTTCATAATTAGATATATTTGGCATATAGTTTATATTTCACTAAAGGTCCTTACGAAGGACATAAGGTTCGGAAAAGAGTTTCTGAATTGGTACATATATTGAGAATTGTTCTCAAATACGAGAAAAACTACTAATAGTTTTGAAAGAGTCAAAATGGAAGAAAGAAGTAAGACTTCTTCATACATCTTGTTATAGAAAGTTAAATTATTTACTTTTACATCTAAGGTATATGATACTAGATGCAAATTTCATATTTGTTGGAATATGAAATTGTTTTAAAGAAGTAAAAAATTTGAGTATAGATAAAGTCAACTTACGTTTAGAATGAAATAGTTTCATTGATCGTAGAAGTTGAGTTTGACATGGAACCAAATAATTGTTATTATGTTTCATTTAATAATAGAAATATTGGACCTAAACCTTGTATTGACATGAAAAAGGACTGCTTGTTTGAATAATAGACAAGTGTTGTTTCATTATCCAAATAATGTTTTCTATTCTATTGTTCTAATTGAGTAATGGAATTGAGTTCCATCAACTTGATAACCTTATCTATAACAATGATGAATAAGGATCAAATAAGATTTGAACCTTGTAAATTAGTGGCAATTAATATTGTTTAGTACTAATAGGTGAGACACACATTTCCATACTCCGTGGATAGGAATTTTTGGACTCATTTGATTTAAATCATTTGAAGGATGTGAGTTCCACTTTTGAAAATAGTTCGGTATGTCAATTACCAACTAAGGCAAAGTGACATTTGATCTATTTGAAATATATACATATGAGATGTATATGAACCACTAAACTAATTATTTGCTAGATATAATTTTATTTCTTTTACTTCATTTACATTACTAATTAGCTTAGTAGATGTGAATATGTGTGGTTGACACAAACTATGATTCTTTGAATTTGTTCAAAGAATTTATGAATGAAGTAAATGAATAATTTTGAAAAGTATTAAGACCATACGAACAAGTCGTAATGGTAAATACTTAGATAAGGAGTATAGTAACAACTATTTATATTACATCATGTTCGACATGATTACAAATAAGATAGTTCGTTTATATCTCCAGCGAGTCTTTCGAAAAATTATTTTAATTAGAGTTATTCTTTACCCACAAAAGTTCCAATAAAAGAAATCATAAAGACACCATATTTGATATGGAGGTAAAAGTACCTAGTTTGACTTTATGGTAGTTTGGAATTGTACGGTTTATAAGATAAACATAATTCCAACTTGGATTAATGTGTATTTGTGGAGGGATCCTAAAGAAACTTAGAAATACTAATTCTACAACACTCTCTAGGACAAAAGTTGTTTTGTTACTAGAATTAAAATATTCCTTTAGAAGGAATGTGTCTCTAGAAGAGATAGTGGGAGTGATGTAGAACTTGAGTAAATTCGAGTACCACAAAACACATGTTTTTGAGAATGGAACATGAATCGGTTCAACAAGAGTTGTTGTTGGATCACCAGTTCGAGTAGCACAAGACCTATATAAGTCGGATATGTCATATCACACAGTTGAGAGTCACGGTTTTACCATGACTCGACAAGGTGATATATGATGCTCATGGAAGATGAGAATGTGACTTATAAAGAGTCCATGTACACAAAACATATATGGATATTGTTTTGTCATCCAATTGAGTAAGACTCATAGGATAAATATGAGTCTTGTTGTAAAGATTCACATGGATGGTATTGTGAATACCTTTATGGTGTGATTGAATGTGAAAGGTTTCACACAAATCATGATGCAATTATGATGAAACCTTTATTTCAATCATAGTGCTTAAACTCATTTGATTCCAATTGCAATTATTGTATGTTTTACTACGAGTTCTGGCAGATGGACAACGAGGTTACATTCCTTAATTGGAATGACCTTACATATGTATTTGACATATGGACGGGGTTTCGTTAATCTAAAGGATGCTAGAAAAGTATATAAATTACAAAATTCATTTATGAATTTGTTCAAATTTCTCAAAGTTGAATTATCAGTTTTATTGATCAAGTTTTATGAAAACTAAGATTAATAAAGGAACTCTTGTGCACACAAGAAAGTCAGTGGGAGTATTTAAATTAATCTGGTATTGTATGTGGATGACATACTGATCATCAAGACAATTTTCATACACTACACATGTAAGACATGATTAGGTAATTGTTTCTTGATGAAATACTTAGGCGAGACTTCCTAAAAGTTAGGAATCAAGATCTATATAGATAGATTATTGACATATCTCAACCTTAGCCTATGTACAAATTTGATGAAGTGTACAGACACCTCATGTGCTTAATTTTATTGAAATTATTGCACACGTCACATGATGTATTTTTTTCTCAAAGACAATATCCAACCTCATTGGATGAGAAAGGGATGCATGAGAAGTAACCAAATGCTTTGGCAATTGGGTTGATCATGTATATCATGATATGTACTAGACCAGATGTACTATATGCTATTAGCATAAACAATATGTACCAAATTATTTCTAGTGATTGTCATTAGATCACCATCAAGAATATCCATGGATATCTTAAAAGGATTAAGGATGGCTTCTTGATTGGATCTGGAAATGATCATTGTAAATGAGTTACAATGATACTGATTGTCCAAAACCGAAGAACAGTATACCCAGATTGTAGTCTGGAATAAACTTTATGCTCGGATGTCAAATCTGTAAGCTTACAAGCTTCAGAAGATTGATATATCTATTACAAAGGTCAAATATATGATTTGAATCGTTTGTCTCATAGGATGAGGCAGAAAATTGTTTTCTTTACGTTGCAGATTCCCTTGACCTCATTAAAGATGGTAATGGTTTAATCTTGCAAGCAACGGAAAACCAGATCTCACCAACGATTCAAATACAAGTTTTGACACTTTATTTCTTTTGATAGAAGATCAAAAGTGTAAATTGGAAGATGTATCGGGTACCAACATAGGAAAGAGTTCCTTATCCACTAATAGAAAATCTTGCATAGAAGATGCTTGATGATCACGCTAGTCCAATAGATGTTGAGTTAATATCTGATTGGCTTTAGTGCTAGTGGGAGATTGTTGGAGTAAGCCCTAAAAGCCAATCTGTTTTGATAGAATCTTCTTTTGTATCATGACTTTGATTTATATATTTAATATATATAAAAAGGCATTTCTTTATTATGTTTGTTTCAAACTAATAAAGTCCCTAGAATAGCTAGTCTAATTAATGGAACATTAAGTGTGACTTAATAGTGACTCCATTAAACATAAGGACACTATTCTTAAAGTATCCGTAGTCAAGTTTTACTGTGATGTGGGATAACAGTAAAACATAGAGACTATTATGTGAGTAAACTGATGACCTCATCTCACGTGTCATGGATATGAGATATCAAGTCTTCACATAGATATAAATATTAGGAGTAATATTTATATTGGATTGACCCACCATGAGAATACTACATAGCGTGTTATGAAAAGTGTCATAAGTTATTCTCATAGTGATAATGGTGTATACCACCCTTCGACCTGAAACCACTATGGACCCTAGATGTGGAGTAGAGTACTTAGTTGCCGTTCAAACATTGTCCGTAACAGGATGACTATAAAGTCGGTTGATGGGTACTCCACAAATCATGCTGAGGGACATGAGTGACCTAGATGGAATTTGCCCCTCATGCATAACAGGAGTAATATCTACGGGCCTCTTGATGGAATATGACTGATAAAATGCGTGGCCACGCCGAACTAAGTCAATATGAGATATTGAGCTTATTCGTTACTCAGTATATTCTGGGATCAAGAAATAAGATATTGAACCATACAAGGATGACACGATCTATGCCTTGTGTTCAATATAGATATAAGGGCAAAGGGGTAATTATACACACGATCGTTATCATGGAAAGGTTTCGTCAGATCACATGACATTCTCGTCACTTGGGTAGCAGTGATGTGTTGCTAGATACCGCTCACTGTTTATAATATTAAATATGTGATTTAATATTATTGCCAACGTTACGAGAACCTATAGGGTCACACACAAAGGACAGATAGATGAGAGAAATAAATAAGTAAGACTTATTTATAAAATAATAAGTAGGACTTATTAGTAATTAAATAATTAAGTATGACTTATTATTTAATTAGAGAAGCGCGGCACACCGTAAAGTATGGTGCACTTAAGTAAAATACAGCACACCGTAAGGTACGGTGGATACTCAAATAAGTCTATAAAAAGAATACACTTATGTGCTGAATTTTAACCTAAGAGTTAGTCCTAAAATTAAGAAACCTAGCCGCCGCTCTCTAAACCCCGTTCTCTCTGAATCTCTGGTGGAATTGGCTAGCACCGGTCATCGGAGAAGTTCTGTTCGTGTGGACTGAGTAGATGCATCGCTACTTTGCTTTGCTCGTGATCAGAAATAGTTTCTGCTTCAAAGGTTCTGCACTTCAAGAGGTAAACACATAAACTTGTGGTTTTGTGTTCGTTGATTTGTGATTAATGGTTTAATCAAGATCCGTTCATCGGGATTGTTCCGCTAAGAGGATTAAATTTTGAAAAACCCCTCTTAAATCCCTTCAGACTTAACGCTAAACATTCCTGTAGATTCAGGAATCCAACGCCAACGATCCGTTGAACCCACTTGCAACACCACTCCAAATAAGAGATTTTCCAATTCATTCTTCTCCTGCTGTTCAACTTGCGATAATGTCAATAACCACTCATGCTGCCAATTCAAATGGAAATTGCCTGACTGAATTAAATCAGATACTACACAATCTTTAAACTGCACTTTGTCAAATAAACAGGGAAATAAGTTCTTTAAGGGAGCAGCCTCGTACCATTTCTCTTTCCAAAAACTTATAGAATTACCGTTACCCAACACGCTGCTGACTTGTGTCGGAAACCAACAATCTCCATCCTTCCCACCAACACTCACAACGTCTCTCCACCAAAGGGAGTCCTTATGACCCGTTACAACAGAATCCCAACTTAAAAATTTGATTGAAAGAGGCCCATACCTGAAATTCAAAAGATCAAACCAAATTGCGTCTTTGTCGCTAATGCACCTCCACTTCCATTTACACAACAAAGCCAAATTGAAGTGTTCTAAACTTTTAACACCTAATCCGCCCTTATCTTTGGGTAAACACACCTGAGACCATTTGACCCAACAAATCTTTTTGTCCTCCTTTCCTCCATTCCAAAGAAAATTCCGCTGAATCCTCTCCAACTGATGAATGATACAGCGAGGTGCCTTGAAAAATGAAAAAAAATATAGCGGAAGACTTGACAGCACAGAATTAATCAATGTCACCCTACCTCCAATCGAAAGATTCCGAGCGTTCCAACTGGACAGCCGCTTCGACATAGATTCAACTATAGGTTTCCAAGTCGCCTGCCTCCTAGGATTTGCTCCCACGGGTAAGCCCAAAAATTTAAATGGGATTGAATCAGATTTGCAGTCTAAATAAGTTGATGCCGCAGCCAGAAAATTGGAATCAACATTGATCCCATAAATTTTGCTTTTAACAAAGTTTATCTTCAATCCCGAAACCAACTCAAAGCCTCTTAATATAGACTTCATAGTACGGACATTATCCCAAGAACATTCGCCCAACAATATTGTGTCATCGGCGAACTGTAATAACTCGAAACCAATTGAATCAGAAACTTTGTAACCAATAAACTTTCCAATTTCCACTGCCTTTTTAACCATCCCAGTTAAACCTTCGGCTGCAAGCAAAAACAAAAAAGGAGAAAGTGGATCGCCTTGCCTCAAACCCTTTCCAACCGTGAAATCCTGTGAGGGACTACCATTAACCAAGACTGACATCGAACTATTAAATATGCATGCCCTCATCCAACTCATCCACTTCTCAGCGAACCCCATCTTCACCATCATTCGTTCCAGGTAATTCCAACTAATAGTATCGTAGGCACGCTCAAAATCCACTTTAAAAAATAAACAGCAATCTTTTCTTCGTTTGGCTAAATCAATAATTTCATTGAGGACCACAACACCATCCAAAATCTGCCTACCTGGAATAAAAGCTGTCTGACAGTTTGAAATGAGCTTACCCATCAAATTCTTCAATCTTCCAGCCAATAATTTAGATAAGAGTTTATAAAGAATACCAATCAAGCAGATGGGTCGATAATCAGATAATTGTTGAGGATGGTCTTTCTTAGGAATAAGAGCTAGAAACGATGCGGTGATAGCTTTTGGTAAGACTGCATTATGATGAAACTCATACAAAAATTCCATCACATCGGATTTCAATGTGGACCAGCACTCCTTTAAGAAGTTAATGTTGAAGCCATCCGGCCCGGGGCTCTTGTTTCCATCGCAACTCCATACCACATCTCTAACTTCTTCTTCCGAAAAAGGTTGTATCAAAAATTCATTATCATTTGCCGATAAAACATTAAAATCAATACCATGAACAAAAGGTCTGTTGTGCCAATCTTCTATGAAGTTTCTTGCAAAATAATCCTTTACTTCCAATTTGATGTTGTCAACCCCTTGAATCCACTCATCACCTCTCTTGAGCAGTGACAATTGATTTCTCCTTCTTCTGCCTTTGAGACTAACATGAAAAAAATGAGAATTGGAATCTCCTTCTCTGACCCATTTCATTCTAGATTTCTGTTTAATCAAACTTTCTTTGTAGTGAATTTGCTCCCAAAATTTCTTGTTGATAGCAGACTTGTCACTAATCACCGAATTCGACCCATCACTAATAATTAACGCCTCAGCCTCGTTCAATTCCGTCACTGTTTTTTCAATGTTCAAATCAAGAATGCCAAATACCTCCCTGTTCCAACCTCGCAGCTCCTCTTTCAATTTTTTTAATTTTTCCTTGATTACAAAAGCCTTCTTGCCCTTGACATTCAGCTGCTCCCAAACATTCGCAACAAAAGATTTGAACTTAGGATGCTCCAACCAACAATTGTTCACCTTAAACGGTTTTGGACCCCAGTTGACATCAGAACACAATAACCAAATCGGGCAGTGATCTGAAATGTCACGGTTGCCAATCCATTGACCAGACACTGCTCCTTTTTCAATAAAATTTTCTGAGAGCAAGAACCGATCCAGCCTACTCTTAGCCTTCCCGTCAACACTAAACCAAGTGAATTTCTTGCCGGCGACCGGTACATCTATCAATTCCATAGCTTCAGCAAATTGACAGAATTCCATCCTTTCGTTAATTCTAGAAAAAGAACTACTACCCTGTCGTTCCCCCTCCTTCATCACTGCATTGAAATCACCTCCTACACACCAATCTCCCTGTTCATTGTTCAACTTAAACTCCAATAAATCATTCCACAATTTTCTTTTACCAGACAGATTACAAGGGGAATATACATTGATAATGTAAAGAGTACCCTCCTTCCATTCCACACATAAGCCCAAAAAACTATCGCTAGTAAAGCTAAACTTGACTTTGAATAAACCTGCATTCCACATTATCAACAACCCTCCCGACAAACCAACCGACTCTTTCGCCACCCATTCCACATTCTTATGACCCCATAAATGTTCAATCATATAATCATCGAAAGTAGCCTTTTTAGTCTCTTGAAGCAAGCATAATTCGAACATACCTGAAAACAGTAATTGGCTCAAACGGCGCCGTTTAGCACTGCTTCCCCACCCTCGTAAGTTTAAAGAAACTATCTTCATGGCTGAACTTGTTTAGATTGCTCCCTCTTCCTCCTAACATCCTTGTCTTTGTGTTCATTGATTCTTAAATGCTCTACATAAACACCATCATCTTCGTCACCTTGAACACCTAACTCCTTAACCTCCTCCCACAATTTTCCATTAACTTCAACCTCATGTCTATATATCTTTAAATGAGGTTATTTGTTTTGTTTTTTTTTTAATGTTATGCAAAAGTGGAAATTGAATGATTGGAGGGATTAGAAAGTGATATAGGCGGGATAAATGAAATTTAATTGGGTAAGCGGCATAAATGAAATTTAAGTGCTATGTGATGTGATTTAGGCGGGTTATATTGAAATTTAGGTGCCTAAATGTGTGCAGATTATATTTTGTTTTAAGTTGTCCATTGTGTACAAGTAGCGATTTATATTATAATCGGTACGAATTTTATAAAATTTATCGTTTGATTTAAAGTTTATATCATATAGATCATCTATAAAAATTTTGAATTTTTTTGAAAATCATTTGCTATATTATTGACACTCATCAAAATTAACGGTATTCAATAAAAACTCATAAACCGTTAATTTTGATGGGTCTCAATAATATATCAAATGATTTTTAAAAAAATACAAATTTTTTATAGATGATTTATATGATATAAACTTTCAATCCAACGATAGATTTTGTAAAATTCGTATTCATTATAATATAAATAGCTACTTGTACACCATGCACAACTTGATGGACTTGTTAATGTTAGACAAAGCCTTGTCTTAATATATACTTCATCCGGTCATTATTATAAATAAAAACCACTTTTTATTTTATTGATAAAGTAATGTATCTGATCTATATTATTGACTAGATACATTACTTTCTGAATGAATTTAAAAAGTGATTTTTTACTTAAAATAGTGACCGAATGGAGTAAAGGATAAATGATTATTTTTTTTTATTATCTACTTTTTACCACTTTAATTCACTTGTTAATTCATTCACTTTAATAATTAAAAGAATTTAACATATAACATAGAATTTAACATAATTTCAATTCTCAATCGTTTGTCAGTCAAATTGGGTGATTTTGAACAGTTAGATTGATAAAATTCAAAATCTGTTGTAAATATCGGTAGTTTTAGTCAAACTTCACGACCCTTTCATAGAAACTAGGTTTCCGTTGACACTCGTATTACAATTTGTCTATGCATTAGGAGTCCGATCGTAAAATTCTGATTCTCAATCATTTGTCAGTACAATTAGGTGATATTGAACGATCGGATTGATAAAATTTGAAATCTGCAATCAATCTCGATAGTTTTAGTCAAACTTCACGGCTCTTGCATATAAACTAGGTTTCCGTCGACACTCATATTACAATCTATCTATGCATTCGGAGTCCGGTCGTAAAAATTCCAATTCTCAATCGTTTTTCAGTCCAATTATGTGATATTGAACGGTCGAATTGATAAAATTTGAAATTCGCAGTTAATATCGATAGTTTTAGTCAAATTCACGGCCCTTTCACATAAACTAAATTTCTATCGAAAATCTTATTACAATATGTCTATGCATTTGGAGTCCGATCGTAAAAATTTTATTTCTCAATAGTTTGTCAGTCCAATTAGGTGATTTTGAACGGTCAGATTGATAAAATTCAAAATATGCAGTAAATTTGGGTAGTTTTAGTCAAACTTGACGACTCTTTCATAGAAACTAGGTTTCTGTTGACACTCGTATTACAATCTGTCTATGCATTGGGAGTCCGATCGTAAAAATTCCAAATCTCAATAATTAGTCAATACAATTATGTGATATTGAACGGTCGGATTGATAAAATTTGAAATTCGCTGTTAATGTCGGTAGTTTTGGTCAAACTGCACGGTCCTTTCATTGAAACTAGGTTTCTGTCGACACACTTATTACAATCTATTTATGCATTCAGATTGATAAAATAATTTGTCAGTCCAATTAGGTAACATTAAACGGTCGAATTGATAAAATTCAAAATTTGCAGTATATGTCAGTAGATTTTATTCAAACTTCACGGTCTTTTCATAGAAAATAGGTTTTCGATGACTTTCTAATTAATTAAATTTATATAAATAATATTGACATTTAATTCAGAATAATTAAATTGCATAAACAATAAACAATTAATTTTAATGCATACATTACATGATTAAAATTGAAAAATATTATATATTAATTCTAACTGCACATAGAAATAGAAATATATATATATATATATATATATATATATATATATATATATATATATATATATATATATATATATATATATATATATATATATATATATATATATATGGGGTTTTCTAACTTAGACCCTAGTTAGGTCTAAGTTAGCAAGGTGCACCTTTTCAATTGGACCAAAATACTCATTCTTTTAATTTTTGAAAGAATAGAGCAACAGGGGCATTTCTGTAATTTTACATAAAAAAAAAAATAACAACACGCGCCCCACCTTCTTAAACAATTAATAGACGTGGATCCAGTGTCGCGCGCGTACGGAAGGACCATGGTTACAGATCGTTGATTTCCATCAGACAGCCAAGATGTGATCTCATTAAGACTGTCTGATCAATCAGACAGCCCAGATCATCCTGATCTATCAGATCATCCTGTCTGCGCTACACTAGATTATAAGCTGGAGAGAGAAAATTTTGCTTTTGAAAAAGGCAGCCACGTGTCAGCATATGAATGGGTCTGCGTGATTTTTTTCATTTTATACTTTAAACTCGATTATTTCATCGTAAATTTATTTTTTATTTTTTATACCAAAATTCATAATTTTTTTTCTCTACAAATAGAGACTTGGTTCGTTTGATTTGGACACCGAAAAAAAAACGCAATTTTTCACTACTTTAAACTCGATTATTTCGTCGTAAATTAATTTTTTATTTTTTATTTTTTATACCAAAATTCATAATTTTTTTTCCCTACAAATAGAGACTTGGTTCGTTTGATTTGGACACCGAAATCCTTCTGAAACCATTTATATGGTAGAATGGTTTCAGAGAGTTGTAATCTGAAACCATTTTGCTGGTAGAATGGTTTCAGTAAGTTGATTATTAGTTATTTGCTTCTGAAACCATTTAGCTTGTAGAATGGTTGCACATAGTTGTATTCTGAAACCATTTTACTGGTAGAATGGTTTCAGTGAGTAATTTATTAATTGTGTTTGCTTCTGAAACCATTTATCTGGTAGAATGGTTTCAGAGAGTTGTAATCTGAAACCATTTTGCTGGTAGAATGGTTTCAGTAAGTTGATTATTAGTTATTTGCTTCTGAAACCATTTAGCTTGTAGAATGATTGCACATAGTTGTATTCTGAAACCATTTATCTGGTACAATGGTTTCAGAGAGTTGTAATCTGAAACCATTTTGCTGGTAGAATGGTTTCAGTAAGTTGATTATTAGTTATTTGCTTCTGAAACCATTTAGCTTGTAGAATGGTTGCACATAGTTGTATTCTGAAACCATTTTACTGGTAGAATGGTTTCAGTGAGTAATTTATTAATTGTGTTTGCTTCTGAAACCATTTATCTGGTAGAATGGTTTCAGAGAGTTGTAATCTGAAACCATTTTGCTGGTAGAATGGTTTCAGTAAGTTGATTATTAGTTATTTGATGAGATTAAGGTAGTGAAAAATTGGGTTTTTTTTTTCTGTGTCCAAATCAAACGAACCAAGTCTCTATTTGTAGAGAAAAAAAAATTATGAATTTTGGTATAAAAAATAAAAAATAAAAAATTAATTTACGACGAAATAATCGAGTTTAAAGTAGTGAAAAATTGCGTTTTTTTTTTCGGTGTCCAAATCAAACAAACCAAGTCTCTATTTGTAGAGAAAAAAAAATTATGAATTTTGGTATAAAAAATAAAAAATAAAAAATTAATTTACGACGAAATAATCGAGTTTAAAGTATAAAATGAAAAAAAATTAACGCAGCCAATCACATCATGACACGTGGCCTGCCTTTTTCAGAATTTTCTCTCTCCGCGTCATCCAGCAAGCACCACGCGCGTTTGTCGGCGCGTGTGATGCACGCGCGCTGATCTTGTCCACTAACACGCTGCCACGTGTCCTGGGGGGGGGGAAAAGAAGTGGGGGCGCGTGTACTGTTGCGTAAAATTACAGAAATGCCCCTGTTGCTCTATTCTTCCAAAAAATTAAAAAATGGGTATTTTTGTCCAACTCAAAAGGTGCACCTTGCTAATTTAGACCCAACTGGGTCTAAATTAGCAGCCCCCTATATATATATATATATATACACAGAGTGGATTTGCTTATCAAATACTAGTACTACTCATAGCCAAGTGGTTAACTCATTATCCTAATTTCTGCATGTTGTTTGTTCGAATCTTGTATATGCCAAAATCCTGAGTTTTTGTTTTAATTTTCATATGTGGCTGTTTTTAAAAAAATTAATTCACAAAACATGTGTAATGGGAATCGATCCCACAACCTTGGGACTAACAGTTAAGCACAAGAACCATTGTGGCACACAAACAAGTCATTTTGGTTCCTGCATTACTTGATATTTATAAAAGCAGCGTTTATTAAAATATATTAAATTAATCTTCATCTTCAACCTTCAGCCGGGTCACTTCAACCCGGTTTCAGACCCGCGAATCCAGCATAAAACCCAACGGTTTCAAGCCATTTAAACGTAAAAAAATAACAATTAATTATCAGAAACATCACAGATCTATTATCAGACGATGATTTCATACCAAAATCTATTATTTTTCATACTATTTAAATGATTTCATACGAAAATATATTATCGGAAATCACAGATCTATTACCATTTAAATGATTTCATACCAAAACATCACGGATCTATTATCGGACAATTAATTACCCATTTAAAGTTTCATCCTTTTGTGATGATGAACTCAGATCTATTATTTTTGTAAAAAAAAATTATGTTCTTTTTTTTTTGTTTTTGGTAAATTCATAATTTGTTTTGTTGTTGATGATGTTGAAGATAAAGAGGAGGATGAAGAAATGTTTTATTTTTACTTTTATTTGTAAACCGAGATTCGCTGGATTATAATGGAAGAAGAAGAGATGTTATTTTTTTTAATAGGAATGAAAGAAGAAGAAATTTGTTTCTTTGTTTATTATAACAATTATAACTATAAAATTATAAGTTAAGAGACAATATAAGTTTGGGATAATTTTGTAAGTTTTAATTTGTTAGGGACTTAATTGTAAGGAGATGTATGGTAAGCCTTCTATACCATATAATCCTATGTGGCAGTTGACCAATTCAACTGTTTGATTAATTGGCCACAGTGGCAACTTCTTTCAAGAAGTGAGTTTTTTGACTTCTTCCTAGAATTTTCCTTATTTATTACTAGTATCCGGACCCGTCCCAAACACGGGTAAAAATGACACTACAAAAATAAACATTTTAATCTTAAAATTTTCAGAATTATCGAATAAAAAAAATGCTTAATAAGTCACACTGAATAGTTTTGTCTTTAAAAATAGTTCAATTCGGTTTGATATTCCTTCTTAAGTTGAATCATTTACAATCCTAGTTATGAGATCGAAAATATAAAACTCATGTTGATGAAGGAATTAATATCAGAAAAATGATATTGATGACATTTACTATAACAATAATACTAAATAGAGACACACTCACATATAATCTATCTATATATATAATTCCTAGATAGTTCTCCTACTACTCTTCTAAACCCTAATCCACTCAAACCATTAAAATCACTCTACAATGCCACATCAACCACTTACATCCAATTAAATCACTCTACAATACCACGTATTACTTACATAATTATCAATAAAAATTATCATCCCTATATACTTTTCATATGCCTGCATTTATATATTTTTATAACATTTATATTACAATGACTTTTCTGTTGAGAAAAACCGGCATAGAGAAAATAAAAGAACGCAATCAACAACACAAGAATATAACGTGGAAACTCCAAAACCGGAGAAAAAACCACGGCCGTTGTCAAAACTGACAACCAGAGAATAAACACTATGTGAAAATTATTACAACACATAGACTTCACTCTCAACCACCCCATGCCCAACTACACCCACACTCTCCAAAGTAAATATTTGAACTACATCTCAAATACTCTTAAACAAGAGCATAAGAGAAAAGCAAAAAGACACAAATATAAACTTAAAGTGTTTACAAGTGTTACTGGTTGGTGCAATTATAAACAAAGAACTTAGGTCCATTATATAGCTTTGATTTCCTCCTTGCTTCATAATTCTAAGCGATGTGAGACTTTCAATAGCTATTTTTTAACCTCCTTCTTTTTCTTCATTAGCAATGTGGGACTTACATTGCAATCAATCCCAACAATCTCCACCTTGATTGTAATGGTCTTCAATCTTCATTGTCTACACCGACAATCATTATCTTATGCTTCCATTGTCTATACCGACAATCATTGTCTTCACCGACAATCATAATTCTCATTGTCTATACCGACAAATTAAATTATCATACTCCACCATAAAAAGTATACTCTACTTGGAACTAAACCATCCCAAAAATTTTATTCACTTGGAACTAAACCATCCCAAGATTTTTCTTCACTTGGAACCAAGCCATCCCAAGAATTTCATCTCGAAACCTCGCTGAAAATTTATGGTGCAACTTCCATGTTGGCTTTCTCCGGAAGTTCATCAGCCATCGAGATAACCGCGTACCTTGCATCAATGCCAACCAATGCCTGCACGCTATCATCACACACCTTGCATCCATGTCAACCGATGCCCATGTGTCACTTGAACAACTTCAAACTGCTCTGAAACCACCTTCAGGCCATTGTTAGGCTCTAACAATTCCAGTTTAGTTACATCACCTAGTAAACCTTGTTTCACTAGTTCAACTAAACTCATGTCACTAACAAGTACCCACCCGAAGATCCACAACTTAACCAAAACATGATAATCACCACTAGTAACAGATGCATAACCAATAATAGTAGAACTATCTAACAAGTATCTACCTACTATCTATGCATCAAAGTTCAAGAAAATACCTCGCATTGTGTTAAAAGAAACTCACCCATACCTTGAACCTTACAAGCTTTCCGTCACCAAGATGAACAACTCCACCTTCAACTAGCTATAGGGATTCAAAAGTATTTCTTCTTCAAACACATGTGATATGTAACGACCCGTTTTTCGTATTCGTATATTTTATTAAATGATATTTTATTTATTAATTGGCTTTTATTATTTTAGTGAGCGACGAATAATTATTTAGCCGATCGTAAGTTATTAGGCGCGAGAACCTTGTTTTGGGCTTAAAGGGGCGTGAGAGGCATGGGCCTAAGCCATTTGGGCTTGGTTCATGACATGAGAAGTAGTATAAGTAGCAAGTCAAACATATGAATAGTATCATAAATTCATTTCTTTGAGTTTGAGTGAGTAGAAGCAAGATAGAGCAAGAGCTAGGGTTTTGGCTAAGAGAAAGCTTGAGCAAGAGAAGGCTTGGATCATCATCTTTGCTTAAGGTAAGAGATTAGAATTCATGATTCTTGAGTGGTAAGGAGAGGGGAGATTGTCTATGTCTCCGTTCCCGAACTCTCCCACTCAATTTCTTTTAGATTTTGATTAAGCTTTTGTATGTGAGTATGATGTTCTTCATCATCACTTTGTATGTGTTAATCACTAGCTTGATTCCATGATGAATATGTATGTGTTTGGATCATTTTTGGAAAGTTTATGAAAGTTGCTTAAAACTCAAGTAATTGGCTTGATTTTGATTGTTAGAGGTATTTGGATGTTTGGAAGGGATGATTAATGTTCCTTGATACCATATATGTTTGGAATGGCTGTTTATATGAATTTATAACATGTTTGGATGAATTTTTGAGTTGATTTAAGGTTAAACCGCCTTAGAAACTCAAGAACAGATATTTTCTTTCTGGTGTAGTTCGCTAAGCGACCAGGAGTTCGCTGTAGCGAACAGGTTCGCTGAAGCTCGCCAATGCTCGCCATGAGCAGGTGACTTCCTGGAACGTGGTTCGCCATGTCTCGCTAAGGCTTCGCTTAGCGAAGGCCTCTGTGATAGCAATTCTTGTAGATGTTTGTAAGTGTGGTTAGGCACTTGTAACATGGTTTAAGGGTATCCTTACATGATTATTGATACATGTTGATACTGTTAATGCTTATTGTTAATCGTTATATGAATGATAAACGTGTATGCAATAAGTTGTAGCTTAATATGAGCAATGTTATGTTTTGGCATTAATTTGCAATGTTAAGTGAATGTGTTAGGATTGTGTTCCCGCATTCATAAAAGAGTAGCTTCGAGCTAGAGAATATCATATGGTTGATATGTGTATACATACATGCATTCATGATTGTATGTGAACATTGGAAACTTGGGTTCCAATAACGAAAATGGATTATGTGTCCATAATGAAGCCGAGGATCGGATTAGATGAATCCATGAGTCCAGAGCTGCTATCCAACAGGATATAAAACTGTTTTGGCTTATCCAAGGGAGATAAGATGGTTCGGTAAGTTCCGACATATCCAGCATGATATAAAACTGTTCTTGGTCCACCGTTGGTGAGACATCTTGGTACCACATGCATTTAGTTATGTCTAGGGATGGCATGACAGTGAATTAATTGGCATTAGATACCTTAGGGTAAATGCGCATATATTTGATAAATGGTACGTGACATTATTTGGTTGAATTGTGTTGAACTTTATTAATTGATAATCGTTTAGTGCGATGTTTTGGCGTGAGTTAGAATATGTATGATGTAGTTCGAAAGTGTAAGGTCTTTCTTATGCTCGTATGATATGCGATTATGTTTTCTAACTCTCTGCTTTGTGTTAATTGCTGGACCTTTGGGGGTTCAGATATTCAGGCTGAGGATTGTGCCGACGTTTAGACTGCTGTTCTAGCGTGGTGTTTGTAACACCCAAACCCATTATTTATATATTTCTTCCTTAGTAAAATCTTTTTCAAAATACGCAACGGAAAATCACATTTAATTTATTGAATGTCGGTTCGAGTATTACACTCCTCTACCAAAATAATACTAATGTTGTTAATTAGTAAAAATACTTGTTTATACAAATGTTAAATCAACTAATGTATTTATTAGCTATACAAAACAACCTAGATAAGGAGATTCTATATACATATAAAACCCCTTTTCCCGTGTCACAATCAGAGCAGAGCTTCACCGACGACTCGACATCGAATACCACAAAACCTGTAAATCTGGACCCCCAACGGTCCAGCACATAACACATAAAAGAGAGTTAGATAACATACTCAAAATATACAAGTGTAAGTAAATGGTACTTAAACACTTCTTCATAAAAACATGCATAATCATACATTATACATATACATCACCATCATTCATGCATATTCATATATCATGCATATACTTCATTTATCACCTAATCAATCATCCACAAAATACACCAAATATATAGTTTCACGTCGTCTCGGACAATACCAAAACATCAACAAATACATTGTTCAGATTATGGTCATGACGGACCCTGCGTTGTTCATTTTATAGTCATGACGGACTCTGCTCCTCACATACGGATTAACAATCAACATTTACCAAGTATGTGTCAAACATCATTTATTATAAAATGCACACATAATCCCTAATGCAATCTAATGCTTCACATTCATGTTATGTCCTCTAGACACCTCTAATGCATGTGGTACCATCGTCTTTATCAGAGTATTTCACCTCCGATATCCGTCTTTATCAAACAAATATAGTTCGATATCCTTCTTTATTGGACAAGCCAATATCCCTAAATATTCATGATGCATGCACTCAAACTCATGAATATATTCATCAACAATTTTGGCATATAGCCCGTCAACAATAACGTGGAACACTATCCAACGTCCGTCTTTATTAAGATAATCAATACCTTAATATCCGTCTTTATTAGAATAACATAATTCTAATATCCTTCTTTATTAAGTTGATTAACACCTTAATATACTTCTTTTGACATTTAAACAAACATCATCAACACAATCATATTCCACAAATATAATCAACAACTATCATCACAATACAATTAATCATGGTTATAAACACCTAATTGCATGTTAGAATACTCTAATCACATGTTACAAACCTTTAATTGCACTTAGAAACATCAACAAGTTCTAGTCTGTCATGGTGGCTTCAGCCAGAGAATGCCAGAAAAACTAGCAGGAACCAGAGGCTTACTGGCTTCAGCCAGAGAAAGCCAGAAAAAGCTAGCAGGAACCAGAGGCTTACTGGCTTCAGCCAGAGAAAGCCAGGCCTCGCTGCAAGGCTGGCCCAGCCAGCATGCCAGCCACAGGAGCTCTGATTTCGGGTTTGAGCATAAATCCACCCAAAAATCCCATTTTTGATGTTCCAAATCCCAAATAAGTTTGTTTTCAAGCATATAACATGTATATAAACATAAAAGGTCAGTTCATTTCACCGATCTACAACAAAACACATCAAAAAGTAGTGATTCTACACTTTTACTCAAAAACTCATAAATATCAATGTTCTTGCTCAAACATCAACAAATTCTCATTTTTATCCAATAAATTCGTTCATACATCATGATAAAAGCATGTTAAACATGTTATGAACCTTAGAATCGATTTCCATTAAGAAAATCCATTCACACTAAAACGAAAATGGGGTGGAGGAAGTTCGGGTGAGGAGAAATCGACATTCTCCCCTTCCTCGAGTCACCCACGAATATGAAATCTACTCTCTTACCTGGATTCGAAGAAAACACGACGAAGCTCTCGAATCCTTAGCTCTCCCCTTGCCCTAGCTCTTCAAGCTCTCTCTTCTCTTCTCTCAAGAACATAAGAACATGAGAAAAATGAATTTCTCTTCTCCCTCTCATGGCCATATGGCGCCACACACACACACAAGGCCCGTTGGGCCTCAAGCCCAATTGGCTTGGCCCAATAACACGATAACTCTCACTATTCGCTTAATAACTAAAGTACTCGATAAATAACTCTAGTTATTAACTTAATTAAAATGCCACGTTAAATAAAATATTTTAACATATAAAAATAATAATATGAAAATTGGGTCGTTACAACTCTCCCCTACTTAAAAGATTTTCGCCCTCGAAAATTACGCAACTAAAACAACTCCGGATCACTCCTGTATCCGACCCTCCAACGAAACGCTCAAAACACTACACATTACCAAGTTTGACAAAATTAGTTTATCCCATCCAACACAATTTTTGTCCATTTATCAACAAGAGATCAAGGACGGCCAGTTCCTCAATTTGTCGATAGATAGTCAACAATCATGATATCGGCATAAACCATTCTTATCAAACCGCTAAAACGTCAACTTCGCACGAAACATCCATAGACTCACATTCTACGGTACTCACAACTCTACCCCAAAACAGGTACAACTAATCGAACACACTCCGAAAAGATACTCCCGTGGAATACTCCATAACTCCACAAATCCTATAAGTCTCTGATTCCCTCATGAATCACTTAACCGTGTTACATCACTTATTCATATTCGAATCTTATTCCAACTTATCACTCGATAATTCAATTCCAACAATCACTTGATGACCAACATTCTCAAACTCCATTGACACATGCTAAAAACTACCGTCTCTAACCGTCAAATTCCTTTTCTCACATGTCTCCAATCATTGAGTCGAATCCCAATATGACATCTCTAGAAAATTTCCAAAATTCTCGTCCAAATACATTTTAAGTTATGCACCAAGTCACTACCGTTTCATCATCCATGATGAAACAATTTAAAATCCTTTATTTCATTGTCACCGATTACGACCATACTACATCAACATCCACGATGCATCTAACAAAACTAGTCTCTACCGACTCTTCCATTCCACAAATCCAAATTCCTTAGCAAATACTTACTCACTCTTATCTTGTGGGCACTACCAAATGCTCTCTGACACTTACCTTAGGCATCACCTTCAACTCCTTACTATATGTGCTCAAACACAACATCTACTCATATGTGCGGTAATCCTTTTCGCAAACTCTCACCTAACACAAGTCACTTCCAACATGACCTCCTATTACTCACTCTCAACACGTTCTCCAACGGCTAACTTTCTTATTCTTCATCATTCAAAAATGATACCTCTCTTTTAGCTTCATCTCCACTTCTAGGATCTCATTCAACTTCGACACAAATTGCCCTGTCATTATCCAAATCCAATTACCCTTTCTTCGGCAAGCCTCTCACAAAATCTTTCGAATTGTTATCCTACTTCCATATGCACGACTCACATAAAGCTTCTTACTCAAGAATCCGGTACAACATCCGATCCACTTGGATGACAACTTACTTCAAAATCATCACCTCCTCAAGAATCTTAATCACTCCCTCTTCCTCATATTCGACTCCTTTCGATCAAACATGTACTTCAACTTTGGTCCACAAAACACGCCTCCATACTTTTAGTGCAACACACGATCTCCAACCGTTCTGAATACTCTTCATCTCACTTAACCAATCTCACTAACGCCCCACGACGAAACACTTGGTCCGACAACTTTTCTTCTAGTAGTTTCTCACAACTTGTTGCTCCTATTCATTCCACTTCGAACAACGTCGCCAATTCCTGAATATTCCGCTTCAAGAACATCTCTACTCATCTCATCTTCTCATGATCGAAACATCTCGGAGGGATATAACCTTCTCCCCCACTTATCTCAAACCCACCTACACTCTTCCACTAGAACTTCTGATGCTCACACCTAACGGTTCTATCGTCTCTAAACATATTCTTCCTAAGAAGAAACTAGTATCGACATCGTTTACACGAATGTCGCATACAAGGGACAAAACCTAACCCACGATACCTAAACACTCACACAAAATCATGCAAGCATTCAAGTAACCTATACTTCCCTCACTTCTCAAAGTTAGGAAATCAAAACAACACAAGAAAAATGAACATTGCATAGCAATAATTCATACTCACATTAAATCAACTCAGAACAAGACGTCAACAAAATAAATTTCTTGTCTGGCTCCCTCGCTTAGCAAAAGCTAGCGAGCTCTCGGCGAGACAAGTCAAAAACATTCACAGGATTTAGCAAGACTTAGCGAGACTCAGCGAGGTTCATTCTTCGCCTAGCGAGCACATCCAAAAATCTGGGTGCTCTGCTACGGTTTTGAACTTACGCTCACTAAACTCTCGTTTTCTCGACTCACTAATCCACAAAATCCAAAACATCAAGCATATAACATCATTATAGACTTGAAAGCACAATTAGAATCATGCATCAACAATCACAACATAGAATTATGAGATCTTCATGTTTTTACTCATAAAACGCATAGCAATTTAAATGCCTAGTAATCATCTAGCACATGTTATAAACAAACATATAACAAACACATACCAGGACACATTAATATCCTAATCTTCTCACTATCTTGAAAACTTAATTTTCACTTATTCAAAAGAAAATAACTCTTTATTTTCACCAAAATCTTCATCATCAAGAAATACCATTAGTTTTTCTTTTAAAACTATTTCAAATCATTACCACATGCAGTTTTATATCATGCCGGATCGTCACATGCAGTTTTACATCATGCCGGATCATCACATGCAGTTTTATATCATGCCGGATCGTCAACGATTAGCAAATAAGCATCAATCAACCAAGTTTAAACTACACAAAGGTTAAACTCTAAGCATATACAACTATTATAAACATAGAAGCATAGCACTCATACAATTACTCAACAAAAGAATGGATCAACCAATCCAATTCACACCACTCATAGTTCCTAAATGAACAATATAAGTGATTTCACAAAACAAACACAACAAAATTGTTAGACCAACACGACTGACACACAATACTCACTTGGTCTGACTGCACAGACCTGCTCTGATCGACACATAACCCACACAGTCCGAAGACAACGGGGCTCTGATACCAATTGTAACACCCAAACCCATTATTTATATATTTCTTCCTTAGTAAAATCTTTTTCAAAATACGCAACGGAAAATCACATTTAATTTATTGAATGTCGGTTCGAGTATTACACTCCTCTACCAAAATAATACTAATGTTGTTAATTAGTAAAAATACTTGTTTATACAAATGTTAAATCAACTAATGTATTTATTAGCTATACAAAACAACCTAGATAAGGAGATTCTATATACATATAAAACCCCTTTTCCCGTGTCACAATCAGAGCAGAGCTTCACCGACGACTCGACATCGAATACCACAAAACCTGTAAATCTGGACCCCCAACGGTCCAGCACATAACACATAAAAGAGAGTTAGATAACATACTCAAAATATACAAGTGTAAGTAAATGGTACTTAAACACTTCTTCATAAAAACATGCATAATCATACATTATACATATACATCACCATCATTCATGCATATTCATATATCATGCATATACTTCATTTATCACCTAATCAATCATCCACAAAATACACCAAATGTATAGTTTCACGTCGTCTCGGACAATACCAAAACATCAACAAATACATTGTTCAGATTATGGTCATGACGGACCCTGCGTTGTTCATTTTATAGTCATGACGGACTCTGCTCCTCACATACGGATTAACAATCAACATTTACCAAGTATGTGTCAAACATCATTTATTATAAAATGCACACATAATCCCTAATGCAATCTAATGCTTCACATTCATGTTATGTCCTCTAGACACCTCTAATGCATGTGGTACCATCGTCTTTATCAGAGTATTTCACCTCCGATATCCGTCTTTATCAAACAAATATAGTTCGATATCCTTCTTTATTGGACAAGCCAATATCCCTAAATATTCATGATGCATGCACTCAAACTCATGAATATATTCATCAACAATTTTGGCATATAGCCCGTCAACAATAACGTGGAACACTATCCAACGTCCGTCTTTATTAAGATAATCAATACCTTAATATCCGTCTTTATTAGAATAACATAATTCTAATATCCTTCTTTATTAAGTTGATTAACACCTTAATATACTTCTTTTGACATTTAAACAAACATCATCAACACAATCATATTCCACAAATATAATCAACAACTATCATCACAATACAATTAATCATGGTTATAAACACCTAATTGCATGTTAGAATACTCTAATCACATGTTACAAACCTTTAATTGCACTTAGAAACATCAACAAGTTCTAGTCTGTCATGGTGGCTTCAGCCAGAGAATGCCAGAAAAACTAGCAGGAACCAGAGGCTTACTGGCTTCAGCCAGAGAAAGCCAGAAAAAGCTAGCAGGAACCAGAGGCTTACTGGCTTCAGCCAGAGAAAGCCAGGCCTCGCTGCAAGGCTGGCCCAGCCAGCATGCCAGCCACAGGAGCTCTGATTTCGGGTTTGAGCATAAATCCACCCAAAAATCCCATTTTTGATGTTCCAAATCCCAAATAAGTTTGTTTTCAAGCATATAACATGTATATAAACATAAAAGGTCAGTTCATTTCACCGATCTACAACAAAACACATCAAAAAGTAGTGATTCTACACTTTTACTCAAAAACTCATAAATATCAATGTTCTTGCTCAAACATCAACAAATTCTCATTTTTATCCAATAAATTCGTTCATACATCATGATAAAAGCATGTTAAACATGTTATGAACCTTAGAATCGATTTCCATTAAGAAAATCCATTCACACTAAAACGAAAATGGGGTGGAGGAAGTTCGGGTGAGGAGAAATCGACATTCTCCCCTTCCTCGAGTCACCCACGAATATGAAATCTACTCTCTTACCTGGATTCGAAGAAAACACGACGAAGCTCTCGAATCCTTAGCTCTCCCCTTGCCCTAGCTCTTCAAGCTCTCTCTTCTCTTCTCTCAAGAACATAAGAACATGAGAAAAATGAATTTCTCTTCTCCCTCTCATGGCCATATGGCGCCACACACACACACAAGGCCCGTTGGGCCTCAAGCCCAATTGGCTTGGCCCAATAACACGATAACTCTCACTATTCGCTTAATAACTAAAGTACTCGATAAATAACTCTAGTTATTAACTTAATTAAAATGCCACGTTAAATAAAATATTTTAACATATAAAAATAATAATATGAAAATTGGGTCGTTACAGTGTTGAAGTACCTTTTGGTGAGGAGACTTAGCATAGATTACTCCTCTTAGTACTAGCTTTTGACTAGAGTTTGTAAATAGTAAATGCTCTGGTAATGTAACATCGAGTCGGGGTTTTCGCTTGGCTTTCATCGTATATCGGTGTTACCTTTTTGATATGCTAGTTCTTGTATAAGTGACATCCTTAGGGATGAATATGGCTTATGTATATATATATGCATGCATGGTTGAATGAATCCGCTGTTGCTTTTCATGTTAAAATTTCATGACGCTCTGTGTGTATGCTTGTGTTTTAATTACCGCGTGGCACTCTGCCTTTACACTTGTTGAAAAGTTTTTAAAATTACGTTTTTAAGGGTAGTATGGGTTAGGGTGTTACAATAGTGGTATCAGAGCAGGTCGGTTCGTGTGAACCAATTAGGACTTTTCTTTTCCCCGTATGAGCATGTGTAGGGAACACTGTTAGTACTTTCTAACGTCTAGTTGTGATTCGTTCAGGAATCATGGCTGCTGCGAGAACGAATGCTCAGATTGCGGAGGCTTTGGCCGCACTCACCAACATTGTGGTTAGAGATCATCAACCTGGAAGAGAGGTAGAGATGAGGTTGGAGAGGTTCATGAAGCAGAAACCGCCAACATTTACCGGAGGTTACAACCCGGATGGAGCTCACAAGTGGCTGGAGGAACTTGAGATAATTTTTGAAGCAATGGATTGTTCCGAGGAAGGGAAGACAACCCTTGGGACATATGTGTTGCGTGAGGAAGCGAACGTGTGGTGGAAGAACGCCAAGTTGAGGCTAGGACCCGGTGGTATGGCTATACCATGGGCAATGTTTAAAAGAGAATTTTTGGTTAAGTATTTTCCTGTGGATGTGAAGAACAAGAAAGTGGTGGAATTCATGGAGTTGAAACAGGGAAATATGACGGTAGCTGATTATGCCGTCAAGTTTGAGACTTTGTGTGCGTTTAGCCCGCATTACAACACTATGGAAGCGGAGAACGACAAGTGTGTGAAGTTTGAAAGTGGTCTACGTCCAGACATTAAGCATATGATTGGATTTTCGCAGATAAGGGATTTTGCGACCCTTGTGAACAAAAGTAGGATCTGTGATGAAGATGGTAGAGCTAAGGTGAACTACTACAAGGCTGTGAATGACCGAAAAGGGAAAGGACAAGAGCGCGGAAAGCCTTATGACAACCGCGGTAAAGGGAATACAAGTGGTGGTAAGAAGCCGTTGAATGGGAATTGTTACAACTGTGGAGAAAGGGGTCATATGTCTTATGACTGCCCGAAGAAGGGAGATAAGTGTAAGAATTGTGGCAAGCTGGGCCACAAGACCGAAGTATGTAGGACAAAGGTGGTGTGTTTCAACTGTGGTGAGGAAGGCCACAAGAGTCCGACTTGTAAGAAGCCCAAGAAGGTGATGGGCAAGGTGTTTGCTTTGAGTGGAGAGGATGCTAGCCTTGAGGACAATCTCATTAGAGGTACGTGTTTCATCTATGACACTCCTTTAATTGCGATTATAGATACGGGAGCGACGCATTCTTTTATTTCTTTGAATTGTGCGAAGCGTCTTAGTATTCCTTTAACGGATATGATGGGTAGGATGGAAATAGAAACTCCTGCTAATGGTTCAGTGATTACCCGACAAGTATGTCGTAACTGCCCCGTAACCATTTTTGATAGGCACTTTGGTATGGATTTAGTGTGTATTCCACTTAGTGGTATGGATGTGATTTTTGGTATGAATTGGTTAATCTTCAACCGAATTCATATCAACTGTCGTGAGAAGGCCGTTGTTTTTCCGAAGCCGGAGGAGAACTTGCATTTGATGAGCGGGAAGGAAGTATCGGAAGCGTTGAAAGAACATGCCGAGATGTTCATGATGTTTGCATCATTGAAACTCGAAGGAGGAGTTAAGATAGAAGAGTTACCGATCGTTTGTGAATTCCCAGATGTGTTTCCGGATGATATATCTGACGTGCCTCCAAAGCGAGAGGTAGAGTTTTCTATCGACCTAGTACCTGGAACTAGTCCGATATCGATGGCGCCGTATCGAATGTCAGCGTCAGAGTTGAATGAATTGAAGAAGCAACTTGAAGAGCTGCTTGAGAAGAGGTTTGTTCGACCGAGTGTTTCGCCATGGGGAGCGCCGGTATTACTTGTAAAGAAGAAGGATGGAAGCATGAGATTATGTATAGACTATCGTCAGTTGAACAAAGTGACGATCAAGAATAAATATCCACTTCCGAGGATAGATGATTTGATGGATCAACTAGTTGGAGCTTGCGTGTTTAGTAAGATCGATTTGAGATCTGGATACCATCAGATTAGAGTGAAGACGGAAGACATACCTAAGACTGCATTTAGGACGAGGTATGGGCACTATGAGTATTCAGTTATGCCGTTTGGTGTGACCAATGCACCTGGAGTTTTCATGGAGTATATGAACCGAATTTTCCATTCATTTTTGGATAGATTCGTGGTGGTGTTCATTGACGACATTTTGATTTACTCAAAATCCGAGGAAGAGCACGAAGAGCACTTGAGGATTGTTTTACAAGTCTTGAAGGAGAAGAAGTTGTATGCCAAGTTGTCGAAGTGTGAATTTTGGATGAAAGAGGTGAGTTTCCTAGGGCATATAATTTCAAGTGGAGGAATCGCGGTAGATCCTGCGAAGGTTGACGCTGTGTCACAGTGGGGAACGCCGGAATCTGTTTCAGAGATTAGAAGTTTCCTTGGTTTAGCCGGTTACTATAGAAGATTCATCGAAGGTTTTTCGAAGTTGGCTTTACCGTTAACCAAGTTGACGAGGAAAGATCAAGCGTTTGTTTGGGACGGTAATTGTGAGGAGAGCTTCCAAGAGCTCAAGAGAAGATTGACTACTGCACCCGTGTTGATTTTACCCGATGCCAAAGAGTCGTTCGTCGTGTATTGCGATGCTTCGAAGTTAGGACTTGGCGGAGTGCTTATGCAAAGGGGTAATGTGGTAGCATATGCTTCAAGGCAACTGAAGGTTCACGAAAGGAACTATCCAACGCATGATTTGGAGTTAGCCGCAGTGGTGTTTGCTTTGAAAGTGTGGAGACACTACTTGTATGGATCGAGGTTTGAAGTGTTTAGTGATCACAAGAGTCTGAAGTACTTATTCGACCAGAAGGAGTTGAATATGAGGCAACGAAGATGGCTCGAATTCTTAAAGGACTACGATTTTGAATTGAGTTATCACCCCGGAAAAGCCAATGTGGTGGCCGATGCATTAAGTAGGAAAACTTTGCATATGTCATCATTGATGGTGAAAGAGTTAGAGTTAATTGAAGAATTCCGAGACTTGAGTCTTGTGTGCGAGGTTACTTCTTCAAGTGTGAAGCTAGGAATGTTAAGATTGACGAATCCTTTTCTTGAAGATATTAAAGAACGCCAGAAATCGGATAAGAGATTGATGGAGAAGATGGTACTCATCAATGAAGGCAAGGAGACCAATATCAAGATTGACGAAAGTGGAGTCATGAGATTTCACGGAAGAGTTTGTGTACCGGATGTACCCGAATTGAAGAGAATGATCATGGAAGAAGGTCACAGAAGTGGTTTGAGTATTCATCCTGGAGTAACCAAGATGTATCAGGATTTGAGGAAGTTGTTTTGGTGGCCGGGAATGAAGAGACAAATTTCTGAATTTGTTTATTCATGTTTAACTTGTCAGAAATCGAAGATTGAACATCAGAAGCCGTTTGGTTTGTTGCAACCAATGTTTATACCCGAATGGAAATGGGATAGCATTGCAATGGATTTTGTGGGAGGTTTACCGAAGACCAAGAGAAGTAACGAAGTGATTTGGGTAGTGGTAGATCGTCTGACGAAGTGTGCTCACTTCATTGCTATCAGGAAAGGTACTTTGGTGCCTAAGTTGGCCGAGATTTATGTGGAGCAGATTGTGAAGCTACATGGTATTCCAACAAGTATTATTTCGGATAGAGATCCGAGATTTACTTCTAGATTTTGGGAAAGCTTGCAAGAAGCTTTAGGAACGAAGTTGAGGTTGAGTTCAGCGTATCATCCTCAGACAGATGGTCAGTCGGAGAGGACGATACAATCCTTAGAGGATTTGTTGAGGGCTTGTGTTTTGGAGCAAAACGTGAATTGGGATTCTTGTTTGCCGTTGGTAGAGTTTACATACAACAACAGTTACCATTCTAGTATCGGAATGGCACCGTTTGAGGCTTTGTATGGGAGAAGGTGTAGGACACCTCTGTGTTGGTATGAAACTGGAGAAGGTGCAATTCTTGGACCAGAGATTGTACAAGAAACAACAGAGAAGATTCGGATGATTCGTGAGAAGATGAAAGTGTCTCAGAGTCGACAGAAGAGTTATCATGATAAGAGGAGGAAGGACATTGAATTCCAAGAAGGGGATCATGTATTCCTACGAGTTACATCGACTACTGGAGTAGGACGTGCGTTGAAGTCAAGGAAGTTGACATCGAGGTTTATTGGACCGTTTGAGATTTTGAAGCGAGTTGGGAAAGTTGCGTATAGGATTGCATTACCGCCATCATTGGCGAATTTGCACGATGTTTTTCATGTATCACAGTTGCGCAAGTATGTGTCTGATCCGACACACGTGATTGAATCGGACGATGTTCAAGTGAGGGATGACTTGACCATCGAGACTGTGCCTTTGAGAATCGAAGGGAGAGAAGTGAAGAGGTTGAGAAACAAAGAGTTTGCATCCGTGAAAGTCGTGTGGGGAGGACCGGCTGGTGAGAATGCGACGTGGGAGTTGGAAAGCAAGATGAGAGATTCTTATCCCGATCTGTTTCTAGGTAATTTCGAGGGCGAAATTCTTTTAAGGGGGGTAGGATTGTAACGACCCGTTTTTCGTATTCGTATATTTTATTAAATGATATTTTATTTATTAATTGGCTTTTATTATTTTAGTGAGCGACGAATAATTATTTAGCCGATCGTAAGTTATTAGGCGCGAGAACCTTGTTTTGGGCTTAAAGGGGCGTGAGAGGCATGGGCCTAAGCCATTTGGGCTTGGTTCATGACATGAGAAGTAGTATAAGTAGCAAGTCAAACATATGAATAGTATCATAAATTCATTTCTTTGAGTTTGAGTGAGTAGAAGCAAGATAGAGCAAGAGCTAGGGTTTTGGCTAAGAGAAAGCTTGAGCAAGAGAAGGCTTGGATCATCATCTTTGCTTAAGGTAAGAGATTAGAATTCATGATTCTTGAGTGGTAAGGAGAGGGGAGATTGTCTATGTCTCCGTTCCCGAACTCTCCCACTCAATTTCTTTTAGATTTTGATTAAGCTTTTGTATGTGAGTATGATGTTCTTCATCATCACTTTGTATGTGTTAATCACTAGCTTGATTCCATGATGAATATGTATGTGTTTGGATCATTTTTGGAAAGTTTATGAAAGTTGCTTAAAACTCAAGTAATTGGCTTGATTTTGATTGTTAGAGGTATTTGGATGTTTGGAAGGGATGATTAATGTTCCTTGATACCATATATGTTTGGAATGGCTGTTTATATGAATTTATAACATGTTTGGATGAATTTTTGAGTTGATTTAAGGTTAAACCGCCTTAGAAACTCAAGAACAGATATTTTCTTTCTGGTGTAGTTCGCTAAGCGACCAGGAGTTCGCTGTAGCGAACAGGTTCGCTGAAGCTCGCCAATGCTCGCCATGAGCAGGTGACTTCCTGGAACGTGGTTCGCCATGTCTCGCTAAGGCTTCGCTTAGCGAAGGCCTCTGTGATAGCAATTCTTGTAGATGTTTGTAAGTGTGGTTAGGCACTTGTAACATGGTTTAAGGGTATCCTTACATGATTATTGATACATGTTGATACTGTTAATGCTTATTGTTAATCGTTATATGAATGATAAACGTGTATGCAATAAGTTGTAGCTTAATATGAGCAATGTTATGTTTTGGCATTAATTTGCAATGTTAAGTGAATGTGTTAGGATTGTGTTCCCGCATTCATAAAAGAGTAGCTTCGAGCTAGAGAATATCATATGGTTGATATGTGTATGCATACATGCATTCATGATTGTATGTGAACATTGGAAACTTGGGTTCCAATAACGAAAATGGATTATGTGTCCATAATGAAGCCGATGATCGGATTAGATGAATCCATGAGTCCAGAGCTGCTATCCAACAGGATATAAAACTGTTTTGGCTTATCCAAGGGAGATAAGATGGTTCGGTAAGTTCCGACATATCCAGCATGATATAAAACTGTTCTTGGTCCACCGTTGGTGAGACATCTTGGTACCACATGCATTTAGTTATGTCTAGGGATGGCATGATAGTGAATTAATTGGCATTAGATACCTTAGGGTAAATGCGCATATATTTGATAAATGGTACGTGACATTATTTGGTTGAATTGTGTTGAACTTTATTAATTGATAATCGTTTAGTGCGATGTTTTGGCGTGAGTTAGAATATGTATGATGTAGTTCGAAAGTGTAAGGTCTTTCTTATGCTCGTATGATATGCGATTATGTTTTCTAACTCTCTGCTTTGTGTTATTTGCTGGACCTTTGGGGGTTCAGATATTCAGGCTGAGGATTGTGCCGACGTTTAGACTGCTGTTCTAGCGTGGTGTTGAAGTACCTTTTGGTGAGGAGACTTAGCATAGATTACTCCTCTTAGTACTAGCTTTTGACTAGAGTTTGTAAATAGTAAATGCTCTGGTAATGTAACATCGAGTCGGGGTTTTCGCTTGGCTTTCATCGTATATCGGTGTTACCTTTTTGATATGCTAGTTCTTGTATAAGTGACATCCTTAGGGATGAATATGGCTTATGTATATATATATGCATGCATGGTTGAATGAATCCGCTGTTGCTTTTCATGTTAAAATTTCATGACGCTCTGTGTGTATGCTTGTGTTTTAATTACCGCGTGGCACTCTGCCTTTACACTTGTTGAAAAGTTTTTAAAATTACGTTTTTAAGGGTAGTATGGGTTAGGGTGTTACATGATAGGAGCTTCCAAAGTCCATGACTCAACACTCCACCAATTCCCAACTTCCACTAGCACCTCTGCATCATAATAAGTTGTTGTTTCAGACGTAACCCGAGTATTCTTATCACCACCTCTCCAGACTGATGTTGAGTATTATTACCACCGCCTCTCCAGGCTGACCTTGTGTAACCTAGATTGCATCACCACATCCTTGACTTGATTTTCCACAAGCCAAACTTCAAATTTCTCTAGCCTAAACTTCACAGCGGAACTCCCTCCTCATGAATCAAACCAAGAGCTCTGATACCAGTTGTTGGGAAAAACCGGCATAGAGAAAATAAATGAACGCAATCAACAACACAAGAATATAACGTGGAAACTCCAAAACCGGAGAAAAAACCACGGTCGTTGTCAAAACCGACAACCAGAGAATAAACACTATGTGAAAATTATTACAACACATAGACTTCACTCTCAACCACCCCATGCCCCACTACACCCACACTCTCCAAAGTAAATATTTGAACTACATCTCAAATACTCTTAAACAAGAGCATAAGAGAAAAGCAAAAAGACACAAATATAAACTTAAAGTGTTTACAAGTGTTACTGCTTGGTGCAATTATAAACAAAGAACTTAGGTCCATTATATAGCTTTGATTTCCTCCTTGCTTCACAATTCTAAGCGATGTGGGACTTTCAATAGCTATTTTTTAACCTCCTTCTTTTTCTTCATTAGCAATGTGGGACTTACATTGCAATCAATCCCAACATTTTCAATATAACTCACTCAAGCCTTTAATAAACATTCAAGCTGCATCATTTGACCATGACCATTCTCCTTTTCATATACCACTCATACGTTATTCTTTTTCATATTCATATGCACATTGGACATGAATGCTTCACAATATAAATATGTGAAGAGCAATTTTGTTGTTCTTTGTGTGTTTACAATCTCTTCTTGATTCTTAAATTAGATTTGTATGTTGTTTAAATTGCTCTTACAAAACAAATGTTGAAAATTGAAAGTTTGGTTGGTACCTAAACTAATTCGGAGAAAAGGACATATCTCAACGTAATGAACTTAAGTTTACGATATTATATTCTATATAAATTATGTAAATTTCTATTTTGTTATTATTTTGTGCATAACTTTTTGTCTTATCTTTATATACTCCATGCTAATAACCTTTTGTTTGTATAGGGAACGATGTTGGTCAATTGACGGACTATTTGTTGATGATTTTAGTATGCAAATTCATTGTGATGCTTTTTTGGTTGACTTCTTGAAGCGATATTAGTTCTGACTATTTGATAATATATAACTAATTTCATTTTTTAATTTATTTTATATTTTATTGCTTTTTTATTGTAATTAAGTCTATTTGTTTGGGTTAAATTTAGTATGTTTTTACATGTTTTCTAGCAATGGGTTTGGCGATTTTGCATTGTCGAAAACTCTGTCAAAAGTTAATTTGGTTGAAGACTCTGAAGATTGTACTGGAGTGTCTTCTTAAATTTAATTTAGATCGTAATTTCCACTTCAAAGATTCATCGTGGGGACTCTAATACAATTGGTGTACATGCTCATGTTTTATTTATTGCACAAAACCAAACTTTTAGTGTGGTACTACTATGCGATTTAGATCCCATTAATACTTCGTGATAAAATGCATAGAATGTTACAATTTATTAGCAAAAATGCATTTGAATAAAAAAAAATTAAGGATATGCAAACGGTGCTTCGGATCAAGAAATAAAAACAAAAGTTTTTGAGCAAAATAATTTTTTTAAAATATTAAATGCATTTTAAGTTTATATTACAATTTTTTTTCTTAACTTGGTATATAAAGTTTCATTTTAAAAAAATGTCTTCTACTTTAAGAGTAATTTCCTATTATTTAATTTATTTATGTTCTTTATATTTAAAAACTATTAAGCAATATTTATGCTTAATAGTTTGTTTGTTTGAAGAACTCGATGAATATATGTTTTTGGTTTTTATTTCTAAGTTTCAACTATAGGTTCATTATCCTTAAGTTATTTCAACTTTATTTTTTCTAATAAATTTTGTATAGAGACATATTATTATTATTTTGATAATATTAATTGTTTTAATTATTAATTTACTATCTATACTTTTTAAGTTATATTATAAATTATGAATTGCTAATCATAATTATATATATATAGTTCTCCTACTACTCTTCTAAACTCTAATTCACGTCAGTCACTTACATTCAACTAAACCACACACTTCCTTACATTCAACCATTCCAATTCCTCTTGTTTTCTTATTTCACCCATCAATTCTTAACTCCTCCGAAGTGCTCCAAGTTCAGTAATTAGGAACATGCAAATACACCAAGAAGGACTTAGAGTCTAACATAACCAAGAAAGAAAAGAAGATGAGTTTGATTCCTCTTACCTTAGATTCCTAGTAACCCAAAGGCTTGAACTTGAGTAGGATCTTTCACATGCAAATATGAATTTGAAGAAACTGAGTTTGAGGTTTAGGCTTGTTGATTGGATTTCGACCAAATCAAAAGGAATAGGGAATAGAAGACTAAGATGAGTTTCTCTTTCTTGACTTGTTATACTAGTGGTTGTCTAGTTTCAACAAAGGTGTACGAGTCCATTATTTCTAGTGTCGGTGTTGTTGTTTTTGACTTGGGAGAAGATAGAAAGTTTGCTGACAATTGATCGCATTCACTAAACTCATAATAATTATTTTCCTAAAAACAAATGTCTTTTCAACATACATAACAATCTCCTCAAGTTCGTGAGTATTGGGATTTTGTATATTGAAGTAGGAACTCATTACTAAATTTAAGTGATATTTCAATTGCAGAAGAACAATGTATAGTGAAATAAATAAAGACAATATAAGGTGAGGGAATTCCTATTGACATTAGATTAGAAATCATAAATTCTTAGTTTCCTAATGGACAAATTTAATTTGAAAGCTCTTGCAGATCATACTTGTACTTAGGAACATAGTATATCTCAATAAGTTAAAGCTTGGCTCGCTCACCCATCGTCATCGTAATATTTAGGATCTGTCTAACAAAATAAAAAATGAATACACAATAAATAGGAAGGGAATATACTATATGGATAATATTATGATAGGAACTAGGATAGTACCCGTGCCTCCGCACGGGTCGTGCCTCCGCAGACATTGCATAGATAAATATACTCCATCCGTTTCAAATTACTTGACGTTTTAGAATTTTATTTTTTTTTTCAAATTACTTATCGTTTTCATAATTTAAGGTTATATTTTGTCGTGATTAAAAAAAAAGTTATATTTTGTCTATTATATTCTCCTTCTTATTTTAAATCTTTTTATTGTATCTTTTTTTTTTTACTAAACTTCTTCGTATAAGTTTTTTTAAAAAAATTGGTACATAACATATTAAATTTATTGAAAAGAGAAAGTGTGTACAAAAAAAATATTAATGATTAAAATAATGGTATAATAGGAAAATAAGATGCAAAACTACACTTTGCACAATGTTCTATGCAATACACCACCGTTATTAGAATTTTAGAGGCCTATACTCAACCACAAAAGCTAGCTTAAGAGTTGAGGTTTGCACTACACTTATAAAGGCTATCTTTACCATATCTCTAGCCAATGTGGGACTTCTAACACACCCCCTCACGTCCAGAACTGAACAAGCTGGAACGTGGGATCAACAACAACGGGTGGCCCAAATATGGGAGGTCTCCACAACAAACAACAAATGGATCTAGGATAGGCTCTGATACCATATTAGAATTTTAGAGGCCTATACTCAACCACAAAAGCTAGCTTAAGAGTTGAGGTTTGCACTACACTTATAAAGGCTATCTTTACCATATCTCTAGCCAATGTGGGACTTCTAACAACCGTAGCAAACTCACTTGAAGAGACTATTTTCTGAAAATACAACAAACACAACAAATATTAGTAAGAAATACAACAATAATTTTTATACAATAAACAGGAACATGAAATAAGTAGTAGTAACAAAAAAAATTAAATGAGAGGAGTAAGTAGTAGTAAAATATTTTTAGATGAGATGAGATGATTAAGTAGTAGTAACATCATTTTTTTTTTATCAAGACATCATCATATCTTTTGTTATTACAACTTTTCTATGTTCATTTGTTGCTTGCAATTAATTATCAATTTGAATATGTGGCTCAAAAGTCAAATCTCACATGAAGTGATGGGAAGAGGTCTAATAATTACTATCAAAATATTTATTATAATATAAAATCAATGCACCTATTTTTAATTTTATGAAATTTATAAAACTCAAACCTGTACTTTATTTTTACTAAAAAAAGTAAAACATGTAATTTATTTGACTATTGAGGGTTGAAGTTTAATAAGAAAATATGAATGATTTCCTATAACTTTATGTAGCATTTATCATGATGAATCTAAAGAAAAGGGAAAAACTTGGTATAAACTTTCATTTACTTACCCGTCTATTTTTTCTTGACTCTAACATGTTTTTCTTTTTTCTATGTTTTATTTTATTTTTAAATCAAAATAAACATGATAAAGATTGTTGAAGATGAAATGAAGAAACAAAACATTAGTTTTATTTATGAAAAGATCATATCTACATCTTAAAATAGAGGAAAAAAAATTAAACTTGGAGTGTTATTAAATTTACATGTTACATATATGTTCATATCTTTTTAATATGCAACTATACAAAATAAACTATTTTCATCATATTGTTAGCATAGTGTTGATAAAAACCACAACAAAGTCAGATCTACATCATATTGTTAGCATATTGTTCACTTATCTCTCTTAAGTGTATGTTTTTTCAGGGAGAAGATTGTCTCATGTGACATTTTCTCACAGTGAAATCTTGACCATTGCTTTATTTTAATAATTTCAATTTTAATTTAAATAAGGAAAATGAAAGGTGGATGTATCCACTGGACACCCTCCAGTTTTTTTCTCACTGGAGACAATCCATCTCCATTTTTTCATGTATAGAAGTTTGTTATGCATGAAATGAAAAATAAGAACCCACAAGAAATAGAAATAGAAAATGTACAATAACAACAAATGAATGATGTTTGGTATACCTTTATACGAATCTATAAAACGTAAGCAACCAATCTAGTTTTATTAGAGAATAAAAATGAAATGAGGAAAAATGAATGAGAAATTGATAAAATGGAAGAGAAAGATGAAGTTTCAAAGATTGTATATAGAAATTGGAAGAAAAAGATGAAGTTTGACAAATTGTATATAAAAATACGAGGTAAAGTAAAAAGATTGTACCCGCGTATGTAGAAGAGAAGAACGATTTTGACAATTTCTACAAAAGAAAAAATTGATTCATTAGAGAAAATAAAATTGAAGGAAAGATGAGAGAAATGTAGAACAAAGTTAGAGAGAAAGAGGATGAAATAAAAAAATGTGTTGAATTTGAAATGAAGTAGTAAGAGTGAGAAAAAGTATTTAATGTGAGTAAAATAAAAAAATAAAAAAAAAGATTTTGTTATAAATATTTTACCTTGACATATCACTAGAGGTGGGAACAGGCCAGGCCGGCCTACCGGGCCTTAAGGCCCAGCCTACACAGGCTCAGGCCAGGCCAGCCTATTTTTTTAAATAGAGCAGGCCAAGGCTTTTTTATAAGCCTATTTAGCTAAAAAGGCCAGGCCGCAGGCCATTAAAAAAGCCTTTGAGGTCTATTAGGCCGGCCTATTTAACTTAATATGAATGATATTTTTACTAAAATTATAATTTATATATTAAAATTTGTACTTTGGTTAAATTATAAATCTATTAACTTTTTAAGTAGTTTAAATTTATTAATCTACATTCATTTTTAACATATATAAATGTATTATTATAAACTAGAATTAAAATATGATGACATATATAGTCAAAATTTCTAAAATATCATGTTAAATATCAAAAGGAACATTGGTTTATTCGTTCATAAGTATATTTAAAAAAAATATAATTATTTATTTAAATATGTTCATATGAAATAGGCTTTTAAACAGGCCAACGGGCCACATCAGGCTTTCAAAAGACCAGGCTCAGGCCTAAAAATTAGGCCTATGATAGGCCACAGGCCAGGCTCAGGCCTTAGATTTTTTGACAGGCCAGGCCCAGGCTTGGCAAAGCCTAGCTCGGCCTAGCCTATTCCCACCTCTACATATCACTCTGCATACATGAATATTGTTCTGCAAATAAAGAAATTTCTAAAGATAAAGAAACCAAATCAAATGTTATTTGACAATAAGCACCAAGATTTTACCCATGTATGAGAAGAAGATTGTATATAAAATTGTGTATGTTGAGAAGCAAATTGATTCTCAACATAAGTTATCAAGTTATCAACTTGGTTTTTTAATTTTTTGTTTCTCTAATGAGATGAGAGCAATTACATACTAGTAAAGTAGATGCATTTCGGTTACAATGTGCTTGAATTTATTAATTTTTTTGTTGCTCTCTTTTGAGTTATCAATTTTTCGGTGAGTCCAATTTTATTTTATTTTGATGGAAGTTAGTCCAATTTTTTAGTTAGTACAAATTCAATCATTTCAGTGACAAATGCATCTTTTTAAAGTTAGTATAAATTTATTCATTAATTTTCGTGTTTTTCTCTCTTTAGTCTTACTTTCTCTCAAACAAAACACACATGTAAAGAAAATGACATTTTGACACTGTTACTATCCAAAATCAAATCTTACATCTTTCAACTAAAAGCTAAAACTTTGTTTATAAAGTTTGAAATCTCAACTAAAGATTATAATGTTTCAAGTATTCTCCATAAAATGCAAACTTTTTACATAAAGATTGGAAATTTCTACTTCTAACCTCATCTTGATCATTATCAATCATGTTTAAACTACTCCAAAATCATAAAAACAAGTTTGATATTTAACAACCACTTTAAATCAAAGCATCATTATTAGAACAATAATAAAACTGTCACTATTTTTTTTCTTAAAAGGCAAGGTGACAAATTCAATTCTCCTTTAATAACAATATCAAGACAAAAAATAAAAATAAACATAATAAGACCACAACAAAAGTTAAAATAATTTATCCTTCATTGACGTCCCAGGATTCGGTTACTCTAGATGCAGCAGAAGACCTTATTTGGCACTTTCAAGTCCCCTTGAAGGTGTCCATTTTTGCGTGTGACTATTGCGTGACAGGTTGTCCACAAAAGCAAACCTGATCACTCAAAGCATCTTATCTTCGGAGGCTCACTATTGTGTTTCTGGTTGTGGCGCGGTCGTGTCAGCTCAACACTTGTTCCTCTTCTATAGCACTTTAGTATCCCTTTGGTCTCTTGTCAGTTTTTGGATTGGCTCTACACTGGTGGATTCCCTTATTCTATCTGATCACTTTGTTCAGTTTTCTTGGTCTCTGTGTGCGCCGTTCTTTTATGCAACTCATATGGCTTGTTTGTGTGGACTGAAATAAACCATAGATTGTTTAGAGGCTCAACAAACTCACTACATCACATGTTGGACAAGATCAAAACTTATTTCTATCGGTGGTTGAAGGCGACGAATAGTACTTTAACTTTAACCAATCATAGTTGGTGGTCTATTCCTTTGCTTTGTAAGCCTTGTATAATTTGCTTTATGATTTTCTTTTTATGACTCTTTTGTAATGTTACTTAGTCTCCCTCCTTGCGCAAAGGGGATCTCTTGGATATATATATATATATGGGATTAAATTACACCGGTGTAACATTTAAGTAATGTTACACCGCTCAATAACCCTTTAACGAATACAAATTTTACAAAATTCATTGTTTGATTGAAAAATTATATCATATAGATCATCTATGTTAGAATTTATAAAAATTTAAAATCGTTTGATATGTTATTGAGATCGATCAAGATGAACGGTATTCAATAAAAACGCATAAACCATTAATCTTGATTGGTTTCAATAACATACCTAACGATTTTAGATTTTTGTAAAAATTAATATGGATGATCTATACAATATAAACTTTCAATTCAACGGTGAATTTTGTAAAATTTGTATTCGTTAAAGCTTTATTGAGCGGTGTAACATTACTCAAATGTTACACCGGTATAATTTGATCCCTCCATATATATATATATATATATATATATATATATATATATATATATACTACCGTTAAAAAAAAAAACTCTTTTCTTCAAAAATAAAAATACAGTAACTTTTTTTTAATAAAGAAAATACAGTAACTCTTTATAATTTCGACAAATTCATTGCATAAAATACAATTTTTGTATGGTTGAGACCTATAACTATAAAATCTTGTAGTAAAAGATAAAACACTATAGCTACAAAATGCAATTGAATTGCAATTTTGACTTATTATTAAAAACAATTAGTCAAAGACTTTAATCCAAGTCATACAAACTCTTGAATTCTAAGTCAAAGAATCGAAAAAATGGATTCTCATTATGTCATTTTTTTTTTTTTTTGACATTAAGAAATTTCATTTAACTAGAAGCAGGAGATTCAATACAAACAACTTTTGCCACTGGGCCTGGGACGCAGCCCACCCATGATTTGGCACCTACATTCCTAGCCAAAGTAGCTAGTTCATGAGCAGCAAAATTTTTGCTCCTTCTAATAAAAACAACAATTACATTTGGCAATCTAGAAAGAAAATCTCTACAATCTTGAATTATATTTTCCACTAGAACATCACAAACACTGCCATGTAGACATTTGACAGATATCTCAGAATCAGATTCAATGGTGATATGCTTTATGAGGGGTTGTTACCAATGGACAGGAACATTCTTGATGCTGCTAGTGGTGGAGCGCTAGTCGATAAAACTCCAGCCGCTGCCAAAGCCCTCATTGAAAACATGTCTCTTAATTCTCAACAGTTTACCACTAGAGACAATTCTGTTCAAAGCGTGAATCAAATGCAGGTTTCTTCCAACAAAGCTCTAGAGACCAGACTTGACGATCTCACCACCTTAGTCAAACAGTTGGCATTAGTAAAACCTCAAACAACAACTTTGTGCGGTATTTGTACCTCTCCTGAGCACCCGACCGACACCTGTCCCATTCTGAGAGACGAGTCCATTACTGAGCTGCCACAAGCTTATGCAGCCAACCTTTACAACCAAAACAGGTACAACAACACTCCTGACCTATCCACCAACAAATATCATCCCAGTTGGAGGAACCATCCCAACCTTCGATATGGAAACCCACAAACCAGCCAACAACAGAATCCACCTCAAGCTGTTGCCTCTACACCTTCCGGACCATCCTTAGAGGATCTTGTTAAACAAATGTCCGTGAACAACCTCCAGTTCCAACAAAGGACCGATGCTAGCATTCAGACCTTGACAACACAGATGGGACAAATGGCCAATGCAATAGGCCAATTACAAGCTCAAGGTTCCGGTAACCTCCCTGCACAATCAGTTCCGAACCCAAATGGGAATGTGAGTGCAATTACTTTGCGATCCGGAAGAGTGACCGAACCAGCTCCAGCTCCAGAGAAAAGAAAAAAAACCAGTGCACCATCATCTGTTCCTGAACCTTCTGCGACCGCTGAGACTGCTGAGACTGAAAAAGCATATGTGCCACCAATCCCTTTTCCTCAAAGGGTGCAGAAAAATAAAAAGAATAAGGCGGAAGAAGACAAGGAGATTCTTGATGTATTCAGCAAAGTAGCAGTCAATATTCCTCTCCTCGATGTGATCAAGCAGATTCCGAAATATGCAAAATTCTTGAAGGATTTGTGCACAAACAAGAGGAAAGTAAAGGGAAATGAGAGAGTTAATCTGGGCCGAAATGTTTCAGCCCTTATTGAGTCTAATGCTGCACTCGAACCTGAGCCTGAAAAAGCTAATGTCTCAGCCCTCAATCAGGCCATGCCACAGAAATGCAAGGATCCAGGAACTTTTTCTATTCCGTGTACCATTGGGGATAGAAAATTCGAAAATTGCATGTTAGATTTAGGAGCTTCTATTAATGTCATGCCTACTTCTATTTTTAACAATCTTGATCTTGGTCCTTTGCAGCATACAGGTCTTACTATTCAGCTAGCAAACAGGAGCAATGCTCGCCCTGTTGGAGTGGTGGAGGATGTGCTAGTTCAAGTTAATGACTTGATTTTCCCTGCAGATTTTTACATCCTTGACATGGCTGGAGAAACAGAGTCAAGCAGATCGCCGATCATCTTGGGCAGACCATTCATGAAGACGGCAAAGACAAAAATCGACGTTGATGATGGGACCATGTCCATGGAATTTGGTGACATTGTGGCGAAATTTAATATTTTCGATGCTATGAAATACCCTCTGGAAGAGCACTCTGTTTTTCAATTAGAACTACTTTCTGAAATTGTTGATGAATTTCATTCTAATTTGTGTTCAGCTGATGATTACTCATGTGATGTTTGTACTGATACTGACCTTTGTGTTGCTTGTGCCGAGTTTAATTTGCAGGGCGAAGGTGAAGTTGTCAATGAGGTTGTTTACGCAGTTGAAACTCTTGACATCCCGGCTGTTCCAACAAAACCATCCATAGAACAACCACCATCCTTGGAGCTTAAACCACTTCCTAAAAATTTGAAATATGCTTACTTAGAGGAAAATGAAAAACTACCCGTGATTATTTCTTCTAACCTTGATTGTGAACAGGAGGAAAAGCTTTTGGAGGTTTTGAGGCAGCATAAGAAGGCAATCGGATGGACCTTAGCTGACATACCAGGCATTAGCCCCACAATGTGCATGCATCGTATTCACCTTGAGGAGGGAGCTAAGGTGGTGAGACAACCCCAAAGGAGACTCAACCCTTTGATTCTTGATGTTGTGAAAAAGGAGGTAACTAAATTGTTACAAGCAGGTATTATTTATCCGATCTCTGACAGTAATTGGGTAAGTCCGGTACAGGTTGTGCCTAAGAAATCTGGACTCACTGTGGTGAAAAATGAAAAAAATGAACTTGTACCCACTAGAGTCCAGAACAGCTGGAGAGTTTGTATCGATTACAGGAGGTTGAACCAGGCAACTAGGAAAGATCACTTTCCCTTGCCATTCATTGATCAGATGCTTGAACGGTTGGCAGGTAAATCACATTACTGCTTTCTTGATGGTTTTTCAGGTTATTTTCAGATTCATATTGCACCTGAAGATCAAGAAAAGACCACTTTTACGTGCCCCTTCGGCACATTTGCTTACAGGAGGATGCCTTTTGGTCTTTGCAATGCACCTGGCACATTCCAACGATGCATGATTAGTATTTTTTCTGATTTTATTGAAAACTGTATGGAAGTGTTTATGGATGATTTCACTGTTTATGGTGCTTCTTTTGATGCATGTTTGACTAGTTTGAACTTGGTTTTGTCAAGATGCATTGAAACTAACCTTGTCTTGAATTTCGAAAAATGTCACTTTATGGTTCAGCAGGGAATTGTATTGGGTCACATAATTTCAGAAAAAGGAATTTCAGTTGACCCTGCAAAAATTGATGTGATCTCTACACTACCTTACCCATCTTGCGTTCGCGAGATTCGTTCTTTTCTTGGTCATGCAGGTTTTTACAGGCGTTTCATAAAGGATTTCAGCAAGATTGCCCTCCCGTTGTCAAACCTGCTTAAAAATGATGTGACTTTCGAGTTTAATGATGCATGCAAAAAGGCGTTTGATTTCTTGAAGAGAGCACTGACTTCTGCTCCCATCATTCAGCCCCCTGACTGGAACATTCCTTTTGAAATCATGTGTGATGCATCTAACTATGCAGTGGGAGCAGTTCTTGCACAAAGGGTGGAAAAAGCCGCCCATGTTATTTATTATGCTTCTAGGACTTTAGATTCCGCACAAGCTAATTACACCACCACTGAAAAGGAACTTTTAGCTATTGTTTTTGCACTTGATAAATTCAGATCATATTTGCTAGGTTCCAAGGTTATTGTTTTTACTGACCATGCAGCTTTAAAGTACTTGTTAAAGAAGCCTGAAGCAAAACCGAGGCTGATTCGGTGGATGTTGTTGCTTCAAGAATTCAATGTGGAAATTAAGGATAAAAGTGGAGCCGAGAATTTAGTGGCTGACCACTTGAGCAGGATTGAACGTGATGGAGATATCTTCCCCATTCAGGATGAATTTCCCGATGAACAGCTGTTACTTTTACATGGGGTGACTCCTTGGTTTGCTGATATTGTTAATTATCTTGTTGCTGGTGTTTTTCCTGCAGGTGCATCTAGGACACAAATTCACAAACTCAAGAGTGATGCAAAATATTATGTTTGGGATGATCCATATCTTTGGAAATTTGGTAGTGATCAGGTGATTAGGAGGTGTGTTCCCGACTATGAGATTGAATCTATTTTGCATCTTTCTCATGCTTCTCCGGTAGGGGGACACTTTGGCCCTCAACGAACTGCTAGAAAAGTCCTAGACGCAGGTTTCTATTGGCCCACAATTTTCAAGGATGCTTATGAGACTTACCGCACTTGTAAGGAGTGCCAAATAGCAGGCACAGCTATCACTCGAAAGAGTGAAATGCCTCAGCAACCTATGCTTTTTTGTGAGGTATTTGATGTATGGGGCATTGACTTTATGGGCCCTTTTCCTGTATCATTTGGTTTTCTCTACATTTTACTTGCTGTTGATTATGTTTCAAAGTGGGTGGAGGCCATCCCCACTAGGACTAATGATTCTCGAGTTGTTGCAGATTTTGTCAGGTCCAATATTTTTTGCAGGTTTGGAATACCCCGAGCTATCATCAGTGACCAAGGCACGCATTTCTGTAACCGCACCATGGAAGCTTTGCTCCGGAAGTATGGAGTTGTGCACAGAGTCTCTACTGCATATCATCCCCAAACTAATGGGCAAGCTGAAATCTCGAACCGGGAGATTAAGCAAATTCTAGAGAAAATGGTGCAGCCAAATAGGAAGGACTGGAGCCGCCGTCTAGAAGACGCACTTTGGGCTCAGAGAACAGCTTTCAAGACTCCAATTGGGATGTCCCCCTATCGACTTGTGTTTGGTAAGGCATGTCACCTTCCTGTAGAAATCGAACACCGTGCTTATTGGGCGGTGAAGAGCTGTAATATGGAAATGCAAAAAGCAGGTATGGAACGAAAACTTCAATTACAGCAGCTTGAAGAGCTTAGGCTGGAAGCCTACGAAAGCTCTAAAATTTATAAGGAGAAAACAAAATACTTTCATGATAAAATGATTTCTAGGAAGGAATTTTCTGTGGGCCAACGGGTTTTATTGTTTAACTCCCGCCTAAAAGTAATGGCTGGGAAACTTCGATCCCGGTGGATTGGCCCTTTTGTTGTTACTAATGTTTTCCCTCATGGTGCAGTAGAAATAAAAAGTGCAGGTACTAACAAGGTGTTTAAAGTAAACGGACAGCGACTGAAGCTGTTCCATGAAAGCTCGGTGCCTGAAGAAGAGGGACATGTTGAAGAGCTCTCCTTGGAGAAGCCGTTCTACCCAGCAGCTACACCATAGCCCTCGGGTGTGTTCCTTCCTTTTTCTCACTTTATGCTTACTTTACATTGCGGACAATGTCTGATTTAAGTGTGGGGGGGAACATTTTACATTTAGTTGTTTTTAATTTTAGTTTTTCTTTCATAAAACAATTAAAAAAAAAAAAAAAAAATAAATAAATAAATAAGTCTTAGCGTGCATGCAATTGTTATGAGTAGTTACATGTTCTAGGGTTAGAGCAGATAGCTGGTGGATTGGTGAAATTTTTGGAAATTCTTGTTTTTCATGCTAGATATGATGATCCTTGCACCTTAATACACAACTGCTGAAAACTTGCAAACTTAGTAGTGGCTTGATAAGTCTTTAAAATACACAGTCATTTGCCTAAGTTATCTGAGTACTGAATTTGATGCAGAAGTTTGACTAAGACTAAGCTTGGGGGAAAAACTAGATTACTTGATTGTAGGATCATGGCTAGATTAAATGGTGGGACACTACACTAGAAAATAAAAAAAATCAATAATAATAAGTTCCTGTGCCCGAAACTGGAGGAACAATAATGAATATGTGGAGTTCCTGTGCCTAAAATTGGAGGAACAAATGTTGTGTAGGGTGCTCTACTCGGAGTAACAGGTTGGACTCGCAACAAACGAGATCCCGTCAGGTGAAAAGGTAGAGTAGCACCTAAAGCATAATTAAAATGAACTTAAGTAGTGTCCCTGCGTATAAAAAATCAAAAAGCCTGTGAGAACATGAAAGAATAGTTTCCCTCAAGCTGAAATCCGGACCCAGACTCTGAATTGTAAGAAAGGAAGAGCTAGCTTAGTATCCTGACTGTGTATTTTCGAGAAGGATCATGTCATGACTCTGGTTGACAGTAATAGGCAGTACACACACACACGCAGGGTTATCGTTGACAGCTGATATACAAGAGTTATGCCAACCTTTGAAATACAGTCTACGGTTGGAAGCTTGAATCCTGGAATGTGTTGATTGCTTGTGATGATTGTAGCATGTTTTGTTCTTGAGTTTTGCCCAGGAGAGCAAAAGAATAAGTGTGGGGGAATTTGATCAGTGCATTTTTAATGCACTTTTATTCATCATATGCTATGGCAATTTTATAACTTCTCCTAGTATTTTAATGTTTTTATAATGCTTTCTATTTAGAGTCTAGTTTTGCTATTATTTAACTTTTGCTATTTATTTTCGTAATAAACAGTAATTTGACACTTTTCCTTGCACAGATCATAACTGGAGCTTCGGATATCGGATTGAGGCGCGGAAATATGCGTTGGAAAGATAAGTAAAAATGCCACAACTTTTATGTTGAAGCCGAAGGCCAATTCTGAGCTCAAAGGAGTCATATTTACTCGTCAAGTTTCAGACTTACAAAGATTTAATTATTTTCCAACATGACTTATGTTTTTCGGCCCAATTGTTTTACGGCCCGTTTTACTTGATGTATAAAAACTGAAAAATCAGCCTAGGGCTGATCATTCTCAATATTCACGAAATAAACAAACCCTAGCAGCCAGCCTCTTTGAATGGAGAACTAAGAACTATAGATCAATCCGTTGGTTAAGACACTTTGGTTCATTATCTTGAGGTTTGAATTCTAATGCAATTTCAATTCGTGTTTCTATTTCTTTCTCTGTAAATTTCGCTGCCTTTCTCTTGCTTTATGACTTGCAATTCGTTTATCATTTGATGCTTAATTGTATGTAATTCGGTTGCAAGTTTCTACGAGGTTATTCGAATTAAGTTATCGCTTGTTTAATTTAATTCGGTTAGGAATTTACAGAGTCTATACGCTTGTTGTAGGATTGATTGAATTCGCGGTTTGCATAGTATTGATTGTGATTCTGTAACGCTTGTTTGCTCTGTCATAATTAATCATACGCACTGTTATAAGCTTTTTAAACAGTCCGAATTCATATAAAACCAATTGGCGCTTGATTAGTTAGTTTTATGATCAGTCAAGGATAGAAACTGAAAAGAAATATTTCTTCCGTGAACCTATGATAGATAACGAACGAAGTTTGACGTAACCAATGGATTGATTGCTTTGTTATTATTAAATTTCACACTTTTGCTCTCTGTTTTCACAAACCGAAACCCCCTAATTTACAATTTTTGCTTGAATCTGATACTGCTAATTATTGATAAAGAGTCCTCGTGATACGATACTCGAGTGTCGCTTCCCTACACTACCTTTTTCTTAAACTCGTTTTTGACCCGTGCGCGAGTAAAAAAAAAACTCTTTTTCTTCAAAAATAAAAATACAGTAACTTTTTTTTTAATAAAGAAAATACAGTAACTCTTTATAATTTCGACAAATTCATTGCATAAAATACAATTTTTGTATGGTTGAGACCTATAACTATAAAATCTTGTAGTAAAAGATAAAACACTATAGCTACAAAATGCAATTGAATTGCAATTTTGACTTATTATTAAAAACAATTAGTCAAAGACAAATTTGTATTCGTTAAAGCTTTATTGAGCGGTGTAACATTACTCAAATGTTACACCGGTATAATTTGATCCCTCCATATATATATATATACACTACCGTTAAAAAAAAACTCTTTTTCTTCAAAAATAAAAATACAGTAACTTTTTTTTAATAAAGAAAATACAGTAACTCTTTATAATTTCGACAAATTCATTGCATAAAATACAATTTTTGTATGGTTGAGACCTATAACTATAAAATCTTGTAGTAAAAGATAAAACACTATAGCTACAAAATGCAATTGAATTGCAATTTTGACTTATTATTAAAAACAATTAGTCAAAGACTTTAATCCAAGTCATACAAACTCTTGAATTCTAAGTCAAAGAATCGAAAAAATGGATTCTCATTATGTCATTTTTCTTAACTGCAAGTGTAAATACGTAATTCATTTTTCTTCCCAAGGTCCACAATCAACTAACCCAAAACCAACGCTCTTTTCACTTTCTCTCTCTAAAATCTAAAATCCAAATCCCAAACAAATCGCTTCTCTCTTCAACACACTCTTTCTCTCCATTTTTCAATTCAAACAAACTTAAAAATCACGATTCAATTCAATGCCGCGTTTGCTAGTAGCATTAAGCTGCTAGTGTTAAAGCTTATAATATCATAACAACCAAACATGGTCTTCAAAGGAAGATTCTTCTCTTCCAAAAAATCTGAAACTTCTAGTCCAGATGCTTCTTCTAACAGTCCTCGATCAATCTCCTCAAATTCTCCTTCTAGATCTGATAAGAAAAAAGCTAAATCAACCGTTATTCAAACCCTAAACTCCGCCGGAACAACCACCAGCGGCGGCGGATTTCTCGGAGCATCGGCTTCTAGTCGGAAGACGCAAGTTAAAGAAGGGAGTAAGAAGAAAGATGTTGTTAAAGGAAAGGAGAGTGAGATTTCAAATCTGTCGGAATCTCGCTCTCGTTCCGGTTCTAGTTCGAAGAAATTGACTCCGGCAACGGCGGTGGAGGTGAAGGAGTTACCGTCACCGTCGCCATATTCTTCTTCATCGTCGACTGCTGCGGCTTCTGTTTCACCGATTTTGGCGTCGTCGTTAGGGTTGAATAGGATAAAGACGAGATCGGGACCGTTACCGCAGGAGAGTTTCTTTGGTTTTAGAGGTGATAAGGGAGGAGCTACGGCGGCGGTGCTTGGTGCTAGTAATCTTTCTAGGCCTGGTGTTGGGAAGAAGAAAGAGGCTGGCAATCAGAATAGAGTCGGGTTTCGGGAAGGTTTTGTAATTGGTGGTAGCGTTGATAATGGGAGTAATTCGGATAGTTTGTCGTCGGGGAGTGGTGTACATTCGATTGATCAGAGTCCGGTTGTGTTGCCGCGGTCGCGATTACAGAATGGTGAATCGTCTTCTGAAACAGGTATCATCATTGCAAATTGGTGTCTCTATTTGTTCTTCCCATTTTTTGTAATGGCATAGGCATGTGTTTGTTTAGTTATGAAAGAGAATTATGGATATACATTTAGGATTTAATTGGTATGCAATGTAGAGATTTTTGACAGTGTTATTGTTGTCGGATTTAAAATATCTGACTTTAATTAAAACTATCTTTAAAAAGTGACATATACATGATTGGTTTTGATTGCTTGATAGTGTAAAACCTTTTACGCTGATATCAAAATTAAACTTAATACATTAAAAATAAAATAATTTATATATTTAATAATAAAATAAACTGGATTTCAATTTTTTCAGCTGACTTTTTATTCAGTCTTGATCTTAGTTTGGTAAGTTTTGATTGAAGTGTTGGTCGAGAGGCATTATGAACATTAACTTGTTTTGAAATTATATACTTTTGAAGAATGACTTAGTAACTTGTTCTTGTAGGATTTATAACGAATAGCATAATGGGTTTTATTCTGATCTTTAGTAGTGAGTGAACTGGGTAGGAATATCTTTATTGGATTAAGAAATGGGATCTATTGGATTGAATTATAAGTTCACACGTAGAAAGAGTCCTGGCTCAGTGATGGAGCCCGGAAATGTAGACGTATGAAATAATGGTTTTATTTACTGAAAGTTGTGCAAAACCTCTTGCAATTGACTGATAAATGAAAGATAAAATGTGTAGAAGGAAGTGATTCCGAAGGCATAACAAACTATCCAATAAGGCATAACAAACATGCCTACTGAGCATTCTAACCCACTCTTTATTTACCATATATCCTCAATATTTCTCTTTATTACATAAGGCCCTCTTTTCTTTATCACTCATACTCGGGTCTCTATCACTCAGTACTTTAGACAGGAATGAGTAAGAGTGTGCATGACAAAAATGGTTGTTGGAGTGTGCATGCATCAAACTCTTTTGTTTTAACTTTCACCTATTTTTGCTTGGAATTGTAATTTAAAATTAAATTGTCTATTATCAGAGATGAAAGTATTATGAAGTTATTATTTGTTAATTCCAAGAAATTTTGTTAACAGTTGGAATTGTAATTCTTATATACACCGAGTTGTTTGGAGTTGGGAGGTCCAGTTCTAATTCCAACTATCAAATTCAAGTTTGATTCTGTCATACAAACAGGACCATTATTGATAATGCAGTGAGCATAAGAGGATGCTTTTTTGGTTTAAATATACTTTTGGTCCCTGCAAGCTTTTTTTATTTTTTATTTTTTATTCTCTCCCTGTGAAGTCATAAACTATCATTGTGAAGTCATAAACTATCATTTTTGGTCCTTAATGTCAACCTTTGTAATAAGTTTTTGTATGTGGCTAACAGAGCTCCATTTGGCACTGACAACGTGACATATTTCGTTGACGTGACACCCTGTCTATTTGACTCAGCTAAAAATTCATCCCCACACTTAAATCTAAAAACCCTTAAACTGATCACCTCCTTCAATCCAAAAACCCACAAACTCATCCAGAAATTCATACCCACTAACCCACCTTCAATCTAGAAATCCATCCCATCCTTGATCTGAAAATCCATTCCGACCCTCCCCTCAACAGAAAAAGGCAAGCATGTCAATTGCCATGTGAGTTTAAGCGGCTTTGGCCTTCTATGACCAACCCAATTCGTGGAAGTAGGATGGCCGATGGTAACCATTCCGAGTCTTCCTTATCGTCTCACCACAAAACCCGATTTGAGTCTAACACCTCAACTGCCCGAGGCAGCCACCACTACCAATTTTCCATTTGATCACGAATTGTTGCTCAACCCTAATAACCCTAACTCTAACCCTAATATGATCCCAGAAACAAACAGCCAAATTTTCACTCGACCTTGATCCCTTTTTAATTCCCAAAGACCTGTCCACCACCTTTCCCGACATGTCTTCCACAAGCTCAAACAGCGAACCATAATCCTCGCTTATGGAAGCATCTGTGATCCTACTTCACTCTACCTCTAATTACTAGGATTCTGGGACCTCAACTCTCCCCCTCAACTTCTTTTGACATGCAGTTCCCACCCAGCTTTGACGTCTGCCACCCTGATTACCAGAATCTCATGGAAGCCTCCTCGACAAAGAGGAAGTACAAAGACGAGGATTGTAGTGATGGACTTGCTAGGAAAGGGAACAACTTTTGGTTAATGCTAACAGGTTTGCTAAAAGGGTTTCTGGCGATATGTTTCCTACAAGGTCCAGTGGCTGCCAAAAGTGAGATATTATTGACCTGGTTGAGTTGAGGCCTTCCAAGCATTCAAGGGTCGATGGGGTTGGTATTGCTTATAATGATGGCCCAAAATTTCACTTTGGGTTGATTTCTTGATTGAGTGGGGATGAATTTCTGGGTTGGGGGTGGGTTAGATCAATAAAGCATCCCACGTCATCAAAATATGTCACATCACAAGGTGCCAAATGAAACTCTGATAGACACATCAGCTTTTTTGTAAATGAGATTGACTTTAGGGAAAAAATATGGTGGTTTCTAAATTTACATTGAGGGATTCCCAAAAAAAGTTTACCAGGACCAAAAACCAGAAAATCCTATATTTGCAGGGGAGTCTGAACCTATATTTCCTTTTGAATAGTCATATTTAGAAGGGAACCATATTGCTATTAATTCATTGAATCATTTCTGGAACAAAATGGTCCTTTTTGTAAAGTTGTTGGCATAATACACATTAACTGAAAACACTACATTTAGGAATAAACTGAAAACATGGAAACAATTGAAGTTTTTTTTTCCAGTAGATGGGGTTTGGTTGCAATAACTGGAAACCATATTTAGAAGGGAACCATATTGCTATTAATTCATTGAATAATCTCTGGAACTAAATGGCCCATTTTGTAAAGTTGTTGGCATAATACACACTAACTGAACACACTACATTTAGAATGAACTGAAAACATGGAAACAATAGAAGTTTTTTTTTTCAGTAGATGGGGTTTGGTTGCAATAACTGGAAACCATGGAACTCAAAATTTTGGAACTACTATCTGAATGTTTGGGACCGTAGTTTTGACCTGAAAACTTGGCTGGGTTTGACTTAATCAAATTAACAGGCCACTGATGTGCTCACCGGTCAGGTTGGAAAGAAAAATCTGGTTAGCCATAACAAAAAACAAAAAGAAATCATATATAGCTGCATGTTTTTCGGATTTAATAAACATCAGTTGGGTTTAAATTTTTAAATAATTTGAAATGGCTGGTTGCCTGGCTTTTAATTTGTTCCCTCATGTTTGACTGAAAAGCAGTTAGAAGCAGGCATCAGATCCCATAGAAAGAGATACTCCAAGTACAAACACAACAAGGAGGCTAGAATTTTGCTTTCAAAATGATTTCATCGTAGCTGTTTCATCACCTATATTAAATAGAACAAGTCAAATAGATGCTGTTCAGAATTTAACACCTTTGTGAAATAACTAACCTCCTGTCAAGATAAATAAAGTTATAACAATAGTAGTTGAAGGAAATCCTACAGGGACATAGCCTTCACAAATAAACAACTCTAATAAAGGGAAACTTGGTACAATGAATCTCCTGTCTTGGAGGGCGTTCAGGGAAGAAATACACAACTAAATGTTACTTAAATTTGTTTTTTTTGGAAGTTATACAAATATTGTTTTGTTACTGAAATATTACTGAGCTTGATGAAATATGATACTTAATCCCAATATCAACATTAAACCATCTTTGAGCACATAACTTAGGAATTACTGCTGCCTGCATAATACTGGTAACATCTTTCACATAAAAAGTTGCTGGCAGGGGAGCCAAATACACCAGTTTCTAGTTTTCTGCATCGCTATCTTACAAGTTCATCCATTGTTTGTTTTTGTGGTTGACAGAATGTTTGTATTGGTGAAGTAAAGTAGTTGTAACTGTAAAAGTCCCCTCAGTTGCCTTGTTTTCAAGTGTTAATGCTTGGGGTATGTTAGAGTGGTAGGTTTTGTGTTGATGCCAATATATGTCCAGTTTTATGTACTACCAATCAGAAAATTTGTATCATTGCGTGAACTGTTTTCATGTTTATTTATATTGAAGTGTCTGCCAAAACTATGCTGTTTTAATACCAAAATGTGACTTAATATGACTTTTGCTCATCACATCACTTTAAACAGGAGAGCAGACATCATCCCAGAGCCAGAATGGAGGCTTAAGAAGTGAAGATGTTTGCACCCCAGAGGTACTGCTGGGAATGGAGTGTCTAATATCTTCTGTTATTGCTTTACTTAAATTTGTCAGAATTAGTTGTACTGTTTATTCACTTATTTTGGCAAAAAAACTGATTGTTCACTTTCCAGACCGCATATGATTTTGAAAATCCAAAAGAATCTGAATCTCCCCGTTTTCAAGCTATATTACGTGTCACAAGTGCCCCCGGAAAGAGGTTTCCTGGTGATATCAAGAGTTTTTCCCACGAGTTAAATTCTAAAGGTGTCCGGCCGTTTCCATTTTGGAAGCCTCGGAGGTTAAATAATAACCTTGAGGTACTTTACTTTCATTTTACATTTTATTGTGGATTTAATGGTTTGTGTTGTAGGAAACATTACTTCAAAATTGCTACACTTATTTTTTTGCAGGAGATCTTGGTTGTTATTAGGGCTAAATTTGATAAAGAAAAGGAAGAGGTGAACTCTGAACTGGCTATTTTTGCTGCAGACCTGGTTGGAGTTCTTGAAAAAAATGCCGATAATCATCCGGAATGGCAAGAGACAATTGAGGACTTGCTAATTTTGGCCAGGCGCTGTGCTATGACTACATCTGGGGAGTTTTGGCTTCAGTGTGAAAGCATTGTTCAGGATTTGGATGATAGACGTCAAGAGCTACCTCCAGGGACTCTAAAGCAGCTTCACACTCGAATGCTCTTCATTCTCACACGGTGTACTAGGTTGTTGCAATTCCACAAGGAGAGTGCATTGGCTGAGGATGAACATGTTTTCAATCTCCGTCAATCCAGAGTCTTGCATACTACTGGAAAAAGTATTCCTCCTAGTGGGGGAAGGGATTCTAAAAGTTTTGGTGTTGCAAAGACCTCAAAGGCTTCAACCAAAAAAGCTTATAGCCAAGAGCAGAGTAGCTTGAGTTGGAAGAAAGGTGTTATGAAACCAGAAATTCAGTTGCCTGCTGCCGATGATGATACTTTAAAAAGCTTCGAGTCTCCTTCTGGCAGGAATCGAATGGCTTCATGGAAAAAATTCCCATCTCCATCAGGAAAAAGCCCAACAGAAACTGTTCAGTTGAAGGACCAAAGTTATGGGACAGTCGAACCTTCAAAGACACCAGATAAGAGATTAACTTCTGATATAGATCTCTCTGCTGCCAAGCCGTCGGAGCTTCTCTCTGTCAAAGATTCTCATGACCATGCTTCCAAGCACCAACACAAAGCTTCCTGGGGATACTGGGGAGACCAGCAGCCGAGTACTAATGACGAGAGTTCAATAATTTGTCGAATATGTGAAGAGGATGTACCTACTCTACATGTTGAAGATCATTCAAGGATCTGTGCAGTTGCTGACAGATGTGATCAGAAGGGTCTGAGTGTCAACGAGCGTCTCTTAAGAATTTCTGAAGCCTTATCATCTACTCAGAAGGATTCCCAACAAATGGTCGGAAGTCCTGATGTTGCAAAAGTGTCAAATTCAAGCATGACTGAAGAATCCGATGTTCTTTCCCCTAAACTTAGTGATTGGTCGCGCAGAGGCTCAGAGGACATGCTAGACTGTTTCCCTGAAACGGATAATTCGGCTTTTATGGATGACCTAAAAGGATTGCCGCTTATATCATGTAGAACTCGTTTTGGTCCAAAGTCTGACCAAGGTATGACAACATCATCTGCAGGGAGCATGACTCCTAGGTCTCCTTTAATGACACCAAGGACAAGTCAGATTGATTTGCTCTTGGCGGGGAAGGGTGCTTATTCCGAAAATGATGATCTGCCACAGGTACACTCTTATTTTAACCTCTTTTATAAAGACTATTATTTCTAAGTTGTTGTCATATATTATGTCATGGCTGGTATATCCATTAAATTCAGGATTTTCTATGTCGACTTCCATATGTGTTTAACGTTTTGTATGGTGTTGGTGATGATTCAGTTAACTGTCCCTAAACCAGCCTATTATATTCTTTGGATTGTTGTAGATGAATGAACTTGCTGATATAGCACGATGTGCAGCCAATGCTAGTCTGGATGATGATCGCACGGCGTCGTATTTATTGTCTTGTCTTGATGACTTGAGGGTTGTCGTAGAACGAAGGAAGTTCGATGCACTTACTGTTGAAACCTTTGGAACACGCATTGAGAAGCTGATCCGGTTAGTACCTCTTTATTAAATATATTATGGAAGGAAATCCTAGCAATGTTGAACCTCAGCGAGTGAATTCTTATGAATAAATTGTGTAAATTCTAGTTAAAAACACTTTTGATGTAGATTAATTATGTTTCTATAACTGTTTCAAATCATATATCATATGATAATACTGCATATTTTTATTTACTATCTGTCCCGTGCCTACTCCGGGATTATTGGTCAGACTTTCCTCATGTTCACCTGAAATATTTTCTTCAATGTTCTGTACTTGTGTGATAGGCAGCAACCCCAAATCAAATGTGTCTATATGATAGAAGAAATAAGAGAGTCACAGAAGATTGCTATCTCTAAGTGGCTGAGTACTAGTAGTGACAGCTAACTAACAAATGTTAGTTGGCTAGAAGACTCTGAGGTAGTTATAAGCTGAGTGAAGAAAGATTAGGAGGTATCTTTGGAATTGTGTATCATTCTTGGTGAGGAAAAGTCATGTCATGTCCTCTCATTCTTGGTATCTTTGGTATTGTATCATTCTTGGTGAGGGAAAGCCATGTCATGTCAATTCTTCAATGAGAGCAGTTCAGTTTTTTCATTCTTCCGAACCTATTTCTATCTAATTGGTATCAGAGCTCGATGTTAGTGTCTTAGCAAGGGACTCCCTACAGAGGGGATGAGCATAAAAAGGCCTAGTGAAGTGTCGTAAAGTGCAGCCATCAGGGTTTCGGCTTTCAAGTGTTGTAGATTGAAGACACATCCATGTAAAAAACTAAAAAAGTTATTTTTTGCTTGTCCAAAAAAAAAAAAAAACTAAAAAAGAATATACTGTATGATATGTAACTCAAAATCTAAAACTTATGTAAAAGTAATAAATTTCACTCATACATGTTGGTAGACTTGTAGTATATGTATATCAAACTTTACAAAGTCCACTCGAAGGAAAAGAACACTACAATTACGAAAACATAACATAATTAATGTCCTATTGCTTTAAATAACTCAAACTTGTCTCTGAATGCATATTGCTGAACATTGATGACATGACTCTGTTTATGAGGTCATGGAGTTTAATAAATATAAATACATGAAAAAGGAAGAAAAAATCACCTGCTTTAGTGCTATGATGTTAATAGCGGCACTATAGCGTGGCGTTAGACTACCTCTCCGCTATGCTATAAGGCCGCACTCCGCTATTTAGAGAAGCGGGAATAGCGGCCGCTATTTGCAGGATAATAGCAGTGGCGTAGCGGATCGGTAGCGCTATTTGGCTGCTTTTGCGTTTTGGTGGGAAATTTTTTATAAAAACCCTTATTTAGGAAATAAATCATAAATAAAGTGAGGGGTATTTTAGTCTTCATTTAGAACCTATTTTGATGGTAAATGACAATATTTAGTATAATTATTAAGTAAGAAAGTCCTTTTAATTTTGTGTATTATTCTATTTTTTAGTATTTATGTATGTTGTTGGAATTTATGTTTAATTTGTACATGGCCGCTATACTGCTATAGCGCTACCTGCTATACCGCTATAGCATTTTTTAGGGTCGGTGCTACGCGCCGCTATCTGATATTAACAACATAGCTTTAGTGAACGAAAATAGAGCATGCAGTTCTCTCTAGGATATACCTGGGTAATATAGTGAGAAAATAGGAAATTGGATTGCAATCAAAACAAAAAGAAAAGGAAAAAACAGAACATACAATTTTTTTTTATAAGATAGGCAAATGTAGCCGGTTAATTTGTTAAGGGGAGATGGAATTTGTTAGTAGCAGGGATCGAACCTTAGACCTCTTTCTTAATACTCCTTCAGCATCCCAACCTATATCACTAAGCATAGAATATAAAGGGCATTACATGATGCCTTGTGTCTTCAGACCTGCAACTGCAACAATATCTGTCATTGGTATTGCTGCAGGTTGCATCTCCATTTGGAAGATAAGGGCTGTTATTTTTCTGTAGTTTTATAGAGGATGAAGATGTTTTCTTTTTCCTTCTGGTTTTTTCTAATGATCAGATCAGCTGATTTTTGTATGCTAGTTGTTCTTGCCTTTCAGTTCCTCTTGAACTCAATCTAGTTATATATTCTTTTTCTTTTACATATAGTATTAGTTATTCATGAGACATCTTGCACATGTTATGCATTGCTCTTCCCCCAAAGTCAATACCATGGCTCTGCCCCTGATTATATCTGAAGTCGATAAATTTGGGGGCAAAATTGTATTCCTTGGCTCCCCACTCGTCCTGCCATCGCCACAATTTGACATGAACTATACAAGTTGTCATTTGCAATTTATTGATGATTATTGTTAATAAGTTGCAATTTATTTTGCAGGGAGAAGTATTTGCAGCTTACTGAGATGGTGGATGTTGAAAAAATAGATGTAGAGAGCCCTGTAATGGATGATGATGTCATCTTGGAAGATGATGTGGTTCGCAGCTTGAGAACAAGCCCAATTCATTCTTCAAAGGATCGTACCTCTATTGATGACTTTGAGATTATAAAACCTATCAGTCGTGGGGCATTTGGAAGGGTTTTCTTGGCTAAGAAGAGGACCACTGGTGATCTTTTTGCAATAAAGGTAATTATGTTTTTTGTTTTTGACTCATTAGTTACTGTTTAAGCTCTGCCTTTCATTTAATGTTTTGACGTCATTGGTTGTTTTGCATCTTTGATAAATCTGAACACCAATTAGTCCCCACATTTAATTCTCGGCATGTCTCATTTTTCTGCCCATTCATGTAGCTTTTAGTAGCGTATAATAATATTCTGTTATTGTTTGTTGAATTTTGTGTGTGGAGCTTTATTTAAGTTTATATTATATATGTCACTGAATATTGTGTCTTCCATGAAATACTGGTTGCTGTCATGTGTTTTTAGTCTTCGTTATTTTGCCAATTTTTCTCTCCTTGTCTGGAAAATGATCTGCATTTATTTAATGCAACACCTTTTGGGACATAGCTTTGTTGGGATACATTTGACTTGTGTTGTAAATTTGGTTCTATTTCCTGTTCTGTGCTTTCAATTCATAGTTTATTACCATATTTAACTGTTTTGTGACAGGTTCTTAAGAAGGCAGATATGATCCGTAAGAATGCTGTAGAAAGTATATTAGCGGAACGTGATATCTTAATTACAGTGCGCAATCCTTTTGTGGTGAGTGGACCTAACTTGTTAATTATTCTATTCTCTCTCTGTTGCTTTGAGAAATGGTACCCTGGTTCTAACATTTGTTTTAATTTTATCAGGTTCGATTTTTCTATTCTTTTACATGTCGTGAGAACCTGTATCTTGTCATGGAGTATCTGAATGGTGGAGACTTGTATTCATTACTAAGGAATTTAGGTTGTCTAGATGAGGAAGTTGCTCGTGTATATATTGCTGAAGTGGTAATTATGGGCATTCTCTCTTCCCCACTCTTTCTAAATAAGGAAAATCATCTTTTATTACTTTGTATTATACTACAAAATTTTCATCCAATTGTAGGTGCTTGCATTAGAGTATTTGCACTCACTGCGTGTTGTGCATCGTGACTTGAAGCCTGATAATTTATTGATTGCACATGATGGTCATGTCAAGGTAACTACTGACTGGTTTACTTTCACATTGTGTCCTTTTGAGTTTCAACTTTCTTGTGCCCTGTGGCTTAGTTTATACGTTATGCATGTTCAGCTAGTCAACTAGATACATTTTCTTGCATTTACTATTGCAGTTAACAGACTTCGGTCTTTCAAAAGTTGGTCTCATCAACAGCACAGATGATTTGTCTGGCCCAGCAGTCAGTGGTACATCCCTACTTGGGGAGGATGAATCTCATACATATACATCTGAGGATCAAAGGGAACGGAGGAAGAAACGTTCTGCTGTTGGCACACCTGATTACTTAGCTCCTGAGATACTTTTAGGAACTGGACATGGTTCGTATAGTCCCATTTTTATGTTTAAGGTGGTCCGTTTTCTGTTTTCTTTTCCATCTTTTGAAAAGCAGATTAAACTAGTCTCTATTATGGAATTTGTTTTACAAATAAAGTTATTCTGCTGTTAAGGTAAACTCTTATGATGTGAAACAATATGGAAGGGTTATTAGAGTGAAATAATGAAATTAAATGAGACTTTTTGCTTTCATAGTAGCCTGCTGATTTTGTGTAAATGTTCGCATGTATTCTTGTGTATTTTATTGCAAACTTAACACTATTTGTTCAAATTTTGTAGGGTACACTGCGGATTGGTGGTCTGTTGGGGTCATTTTATTTGAGTTGCTTGTTGGTATTCCACCATTCAATGCAGAGCATCCTCAGGTTTATACCTTGCTTCTTTGTGCGAATTTTTTATTTTATTTTTGCTCTGCTGGTAGTTTATTGAATTCTCACTACACATTATGCAATTTTGTGTGTTTGTAGACTATATTTGATAATATTCTTAACCGTAAGATACCTTGGCCTGAAGTTCCTGAGGAAATGAGTCTTGAAGCACATGATCTTATTGATCGGTAATGGACATGCTATGTTTTATTTGTACATCACTGTTTTTATCATATGCATTAGGAAGTTATTTTTTTTTTTTTTTGACGCAGGAAGTTATTTGTTTAAAACTTCATATTTTGCAACATTGTTTACTTAATTTTGTTTCAAAACTTTTGAGTGATTTTGCTCCCCTTTAGTGCAAATATGCTCTTTCCTGACATATTTTGTATAGCAATCTTGGTCCCATATTTTGTTATATTCGGGAAAGCCTTTGACATACTAACCAGTAACTACTAACAAGTTACCATGATTTTCAGATTGTTGACCGAAGATCCTAATCAAAGACTAGGAGCTAGAGGTGCATCAGAGGTGATCTAATATCTTAAAAACACATGCTTGTTTTCAATGATCTTTCCCCCCTTTCAAATATCAGACTGATAAGTGCTTATAATCCAGGTAAAGCAACACGTTTTCTTCAAGGATATTAACTGGGACACGCTAGCCAGACAGAAGGTATGTAAGTGCCTGTTTGGATAGGATATCCAAATGGTTGGTATCAAGTAAATTGTTTCAATGCTACTAATTGTGATAGTTTGCATTTTGGATATTTCTGTAGTGAGTAGAATTGATTTTGACAAAGTGAAACTTTTTAGTTAACTTTTAAAACAAGTAGAATTGATTATAGATGTGGCATCCACAAAACTCCTAACATTTATAATGGCATGTTTGTTTCTACGGTGGAGGGAATTCAAACCAGTAAACTCGCCAATTTCATGCTTCTGAAATTCACGGTGAAATTATTCTTGAGACTCGAGATTGTAAATCTAAACATGCAATCAAACAAGCTATAAGTTATTGTACCCAAAAAAAACAAGCTATAAGTTAGAAGTGTTTCTACTTTATTATCCAAAGTCAAATCTTCTAAACTCACTTTGGAAATATCATTACTAACCAAACATTTTATTTTATTTCAATTATATAAAAATCAGTTATTTTACCATCAATGCTTTCGAATCTATTCTACCAAAATCTAAAACAAAGCAACCCTTAATGATTCACGGAGACCAATGTTTTTATTAATACCGTCAATCACTGAATAGTACTGTCAATCACTTGATTTTCAGGCTGCATTTGTTCCTGCTTCTGAGAGTGCTCTAGACACCAGTTACTTCACTAGTCGCTACTCATGGAATACTTCTGATGGCCTTGCATATCCGCCAAGTGATTTTGAAGATTCTAGTGATGCTGATAGCTTAAGTGGCAGCAGCAGTTGCCTGAGCAATCGCCATGATGAATTGGTACTGCATTTACTTACAATGCTAAATGTAAAATACAAACTGTTAAATGTCAATTTAAGTATTTTGGGCTGATTTTTGCGAACATCTAATCTACAAGCAGGGAGATGAATGTGGGGGTCTTGCCGAGTTTGATTCTAGTTCTTCTGTCAATTACTCTTTTAGTAATTTCTCCTTTAAGGTAATTCTCTCAAATCATATTCTATATATTTATATTATAAATAATTAGAATTCATGAATGTTGCGTGGAAGGGTAACTCTGCATATAGTTTACTCAGCCTAATGACTCAACATAAACATTGGATTTCATCAATTCAATCATTGAATTAAAAGTTCTTATTGAGTAGATCAACCTAATAGACTTGTATTAGTATGGGAATGGGATGAATAGGAAGAATGGCCCCGCCCCTAACTTTAGTTGTTTTTGACCTGTTTTGCATGTTAATATTTATTTTGATAATTTTTTCTTGGTTTTCTTTCGGCCTTATGCTACAATATTTTACCGATTTATGCTTAATATTTCTAATTTTGTGCTTGATGTTTCCGTCTGGTTTTCAGAATCTCTCCCAACTTGCGTCAATCAATTATGATCTCACCAAGGGATGGAAAGATGATCCCTCAACAAATTCTAGTGCATAGCTGTCTCATCTCCTGTCAAAGTTCAGAATTTGGTTTTCGACCTATGATGCAAGTAATTTGGGAGGCATAACAATCAGTGTTGTTTGTATAACTTGTACATGTATGATTCTGCAAACCTTGTCATTTCCTTTAATATTTTTCATCATATAATTCATTCATGTGTTCTTGCTTATCTAATTTGTATTCCTGGATTTTGCAGACATTTAGAGAGACTCGAAGTGGTTCAGGATGTACTCTTTCGATATTAGGTTACAGGATAATAGTGGGTGGTTTCAATCTGCTGGTTAAATTTGTGTATGAATTGAGGACTGTGTAAATTGTAAAATGCATATTATATTAGCTCATATTGTTCTGTAGTGTTCCCTAATATGTTAGCAATGAGAATACATCCCATTTTGTTCAGGCCACTGTAATATAATTTACTTATATTTATTTTTATATATATAAAATTAAAGTGTGAGTGAATTTTCTTATTAGCCCCAACGATCAATTTAACCTTTTACAAGCTAAAGTCATTAATGTCACGATGGCATGTTAATTGCTCTTTAATTCTTATTTAGCCAACTCAACATTTTACATGATTTCATTTTATATGTAAAAAAAAAACACTAAGGCACGGCTATAAGGAACAGGCTCCCCTCAAGTCTTTATCAAGAAGAGCACTAATATAAGCAGGAATTGAATCTAGCATAACAAGTGTGAAACCAACATCGTGGCCTTTAAACGCAAGAGCATCAACACAAGAGTTTGTCTCACAGTGAATATGATTTACATGGATGGTCCAACCTGGAAGGTGGATAAGAGAGATAACCTCGTGGAGAAGAGGTTGTAGATAAAAGATGGAAGAAAACCGATTGTTGATCATATTGACGACATTAGTTGAATCAATTTCTAAGATAATGAGTCAAACGCATATCTCTAGCCATTTGACAACCAAATAGAATACCACATAACTCGGCAAACAAGGCATTTCTTGTTCCGAGATTACGCAAAAAAATCCTTCACAAAATGACCACGGTGATCTCTAATGAGGTCGCTACAAGTTGAATTTCCATTTTTGTAAGAGCCATCAATGTTTATTTTAACAAAACCAGTAGGAGGTCTTATCCAATGAATATTGTGCTTAGATATATTCTCATCCTGAGATGCAAGAAGACATTTTATCTCTTTCTCAATTTGATAAGCCATATTAACCACCTTGGAAGTAAGGTGGTTCCCAAGTTCAGTCTCTCTAGAATAAAACTAGGTTGTTACGATCTTTCCACAGAGCCCAAACTGACACACCAAAGAAAGTAGGCTAATCAGAGTTACTAGCTCCAATGTTCTTAGTTGTGATGTTCCATTCGAGCCAAGCATGTAAACCAAGGCTAAAGAATTTATCCCAATAGCCTTCAGTGATGAATTGATTCTAATATTGTTGAACATCTTCACAATCCCGAAGCATATGCATGATGGTTTCAGGTTGAGATTGACACCTAGGGCACAAGTCATCGTTTGTCATCTGCCGATGAGCTCTCACTGCATTAGTAAGTAAGGATCCATGAGCCAGCTTCCAAAGAATTGTGCGAACTCGAGTTGGTCCTTTCATTGCCAAACCTGATCAAACAAAGAATGAGTATTAGTAATATCATTATTCAATCCACTAATAAGATTGTAAGCTGTTTTTTAAAACTAAAATTCCCATAAGTGGAAAGATCCCAGTTAGGCATATCGTTGTTGCCATTGGTTGGAGCCTTCAACTTAGCTATGAAACTTCAAATAGAATCAGGAAGCCTATTAGTAATCAAATCCCAGTTTCAACCCTCATTTATCGCATAATTTGACACAGAGTACTCTATTTCACTAGAAGGGATGGAAGCCTCATAATGATCCTACAAAGCACCACACTTTGGGATCCAAGGATCTCTCCAAAAACGGGTTTCATTCCCATCGAATATGACATTTGACTTGCTCCCAAGACTTTGAGATAGCCCTCCAAATATTTGAGGAATTGCTACGAACTACAATAGAAGGAGTAGAGAGAGAGCCACGTTTGTATTTGACTCTCATAACCTGCACCAAAAGGATCTCATAACGTTTTTCTTTTAAGTGTATATGATTGAACAATTTAATTGATGTCATGGATTTTCTTACATGCAATGTGAGAAGTAATTCTTCCACACTATTCATGTGTAAAATTAATATCAATTTTCTTTTTACACGAGATAATATTTTCATTTTTCTAAATCTTTCACCTCTTAACTATTTCTTTTTTAATAAAAAAATTAAATTAAATCTGTCTATCTACCTCATTTTTCTATGCAAATAGTAACCTCTATTTATAGAAAAATATATGCCTAAATTTTAGAAACAAATCTACTTTAAAATAAAACATAATCCAAGTAAAAGTGCCCTCCAAGAAAAAGTTTTTTTCCCCCAAAAACAGTGTGATGCGCCTAGCGCGGCTATACACCGTGCCTAGCGCAGGTACCAGCATCTACCAAGAAAAAAAACTTAAACAATTGCGCCCAGTGCATTAGTCTTCTACACCAAGCGCAACTCATAGCTAGCACATGATTTTATGACTTTTTGTAACTGAGATTTCAAGGCCTATTCAACAACATACATGTTTTTTTTACACAGGTATTGAATGTTTGTCCTTAAAAGGCCAGATTCAACGGTGCTGACCACGACATGAAGGTTCATATAAAAGAACGATTCATACAGTTTGTGTAGCCTTAGACCATGTTGATATGTCCACCTCCAAAACCAAGTCCAAACTAAAGATGCGCCAAAAGGCTGGCCAAAACGTTCATCAAAGAGACCAAGTTATAGTCAGGACGAGCGGTCTACGAAGCGTTCTCCTTCTTTATTTGAGCATGCAGAGTCTCAATATCCAGACACACACATGAATTCCAATCATCAGATCCAAGACGTGAAAGTTCACAGAAATGTAGTCATTCTCCACATCCGGCACCATCACATTCGACACTAGCTGCCACACTAAAACGCGATTGGCCCAACTTGGACTAGTTGCCTCCTTTTGTGCACCCGTTTATTAAAAACTTCATAGAAGTTGTAGGGGACAGACATTGCGGATTCCATGTTGGTGCTGGCCTAATCGGAGAATCTGAAGATCCTTACCAGATGGTCCGTCGTAATTTGACAATTGAATTGAACATAAACAAGAAAAGGTATATAGAAGTGTTTGGAGGTGAAGAAAGATTCAATCAAATCAAAACGCTCTTATTCCGGAACGTCTCGGCCGGGAACTTGAGGAAAAATGGGTGATGATGTCGGACATGGGTTTTTTAATAGCACAAATGTACAAATATCCAGTTGTCCTACTAATTGGTAACATGTATTCTGAAACTTATTTTCCGTTATAGGGTTAGCCTCCACATAGAGAGAAACTAATGTGCCTCGGATGGATGAACCGCAACCATTTCATGTAGATATATTTGAAGTCGGACAATCGGATACCTTAATCCAGTAGCATGTGGGATCAATACCATTTGAAATTCGCTGACAATTGACCTAGTAAATATGCTCATTGTATGGAAAACTACAACTAGTGAAGTTTTTTCCTTTCATGGATATCGAACCACGTACCATGGGGTTCAAGTACGTGTTAAATTCATTCCCACTAGGATGGCGTGTCCCTTTGGTGAACGCTACAAGGCCAATGATGCGTCATCTCATAGCATAAAGTAGGGCAATTATGTATTTTTTAAAAAAGGTAGGGAAATTTGGATTTTTTTTTTGTTATAGGGATAATTCGAAAGAAAAAAAAAAATCAACTGAATTCACACCAACTATATTTGTGGGTGGCTTTTAGGGTGATCACTCAATTAAGTCTCTCACTGGTGAATTACGAAAAAAAATACAATTAGATTTGATCAACAGTTCAAATATGTTATCATTAAAAATGAAAATATATACACATCTCCACACACAATTGTGTCCCAATGTGGTTGAACCTATCATCTTCAACCTCTAACTTAGAGGTTTCTTCTCACCTCCTTCAATTTTTTCTTGTGTTTGTTAAATGGAAAAATATTATATACAATTAAATGCATACATTTTGCAATCATGTGATATGATGATTTCGTTTCATATTTGAACCCAAAAATATTTTCTTAACCAATCATCTTCAATCTCCATTAGGAGTAGTCCTGCAAAGGAGAAGAAGAAATGACATCTGTGATTTTTTTAAAATTGATTATTGTTCTAAAAAAATTATGCGACTTTTTTGTCGAGAAGAAACAATTTTGGGATTTAATTTCTGGGTTCAACTACTTTGCACCTAAGTTGAAGGTTGAAGACTTGAAGATGATGGATGGATTAAACACTGACTCTAGGTTCAACCACATTGGATAAGATTGTGTGTGGAGATGTGTATATGTTCTCATTTTTAATTATGATAGATCTCAACCGTTGATCAAAATTAATGGTATTTTTTTCCTGCTTCACTTGTAAGATATTCATTCACGATAATGATGTCATAATCTTAGATAAAATATATATAAAAAAATCATGTTAATTTTGATGAATTAAATATTATAACAAATTTTATGTCCTGAAGATATATTTTTACCTTTTTAAATGATCAAACAAGATTTTTGATAATATTCATAGATTAAAAAAGAAATTTGGTTCAACCTTGTTGACGAATTTTTTTTTTTTTGTCAAGAACCTTGTTGACGATTTAATAAACATAAAGACTAACTTGACAAAAATAAGAAGATAATGACTTGTTTGAAACTTTAAATTAACTTAAAAGAATTTCAAGTACAGTTGTGACTTTTATTAAAAGAGTACTAATCTTAAGGATCAAAATTCTTTGAAAATTTATTTTGATTTTACAGAATCTCAATATGGGATAACATCTACATCTTGATCCACATGCTAAGTCAAAGAAGAGTTAATCAAAGTTGTTTTTTTTGGTATAAAAATCATCCATCTTTACCAATTTGAAAGGTTCACAAGACTCAAAAAATTTAAAGATGTGATCAATGCCAACTAGAAACAGTAGCCACTATATATCATCACACTTTTAACAGAGAAAAAGGTTTCACCAAAAGCAAAAGTTAATGCTAAAGCAAGAATAATAATTACATCAACAAGAATCTAGACCCAAATACAGATATACACTCCCACAAGAATATATTGATTGAGAAGAAAAATAGGTAAACTACTACAATAGATATTGGAGGAGAAAAGAAGGAAATACATCAAAGTTGGGGGAGCTAATGAAAATTTAGGCCAAAGATAAAAAAAATGTTTAATTATCTTGCAGGTCCTTAAACTATTTAGAGAATTTTAAATAGATCCCAAAATTAAAATAATTTGTAATCGGATCGCCGAATTTGTTAATAATTGTTTTTAATTAGGTCTCTAAATGTTTACAAATTCAGAGACCTAATTACAAATCATTTAAAAGTTTAGGAGGATCCTAGTGATAAATTATTTAGAAGTTAAGGAACTCAATTAAAAAAATTGGTTCAAGGTTTCTAATTAAATATTTTTCATAAATTTAGGGACTCAATTACAAACAAAAAAAAAAGTTCAGAGACCTATTTAAAAATTTCCAAATAGTTCGAGGACCTACGAAATAATTAAACCCTAAAATAAGTTACAGCATAAGCACACATGATTCAGGCAGGAAAAAAGATAAGGGGACTTTTGACAAAGCCAAGAACATCCTTTCACAGTTCATCAATAGTAAAGTAAGATAGAGAGTCAAACTCATCTAGAGGAGTTATCATCTATGTCATCAGGTTGTTCAATTTGATCTAGACTTTCTTTCAAGCTAGACCTATGCAGCTCTTCTATGTGCTGTCTCACTTGCGACATCGAAGGGCGGTTATCAGGGTAAGTGGCAGCGCAATCTACTGCAAGTTGCAACAACTGAACCATTTCCTCTTCAACATTTTGATACCTAAGGAGTTCAAGATCAAAGACCTCGGAAGTCCATTCTTCTTTAACAACTGATTGCACCCATCTCGGAAGGTCGACTCCTTCGTCGTTCAAGAGGGTATGAGTTGGAGCCTTCCCGGTCAGAAGTTCCAAGAGCAATACACCAAAGCTGTATACATCTGCTTTCTGAGAAACTTTCCGTGGATCAGTTACTTCGGGAGCACGGTAGCCGGCAACCCTGTTAGGTGTGGTTGAAGGACCAACAAGATGTGCAAGACCAAAATCAGATACTCTTGCATCATAGGACTTGGTTAGCAAAATGTTGGACGATTTTATGTTTCCATGAGAAACATTAGGTCCTTGTGAATGCAAGTACTCAATGCCGCGAGCAGCTCCAAGTGCAATGCCTGATCTCATTTCCCAATTCAGTGGTGTCCTACCCCCTCCTTTGTTTCCTGTATTCAAAATAAAATAATGAACTTTCATTTTACCATTGTTCATGTTAATGTGTATGTCAAAAAATAAAAAATGTCAAGGCTCTAATTCATTTTTAACATAGTTACAACCTTGTTTGCATAAACACAATTAAGCAATTATAGCATAAACGCTTATGTATAAGTTATTTTAAAAAAAAAATGATAAAATAAAGTCAATACTTTTTTATAAGCTATTGTGGAGAACTTAATGAAATAAGCTGAAAACAGCTTATGGACATGTCATAAGTTGGTCCCATAAGCTTCCCAAACAGTCTCACAACTGCTTATGTTAGTAGATAAGCCAACCCAAAGTGGTTAATGCAATCTAAAAGCTGATACCAAATCACAACCTTAACAATATAACAAACCTAAATGGATGTATGTAAAAGGAAACAAGTGAACTGAAATGCAAGACAAAATTATAGATCCTAAAGGATTACTATACTCTTCTCTCTTCTTTTATTAAATGCAATGCAATTAATTAATCAAAAAAGGAACACGAAACTGAAAAGAACACCAATTGCAGTAATCATAATTCTATATCGAAATAAGTAAAGAAATCTAAAGTCATAACATAGAAACATGAACAAGTAAAAAAGGAAGCAAAGTAAAACTCTCACCATGCAAAAGTGCAGATAAGCTTCCCATATGCAAATAATCATGAACAAGAAGCTTCTCATCTCTACTATAATAGTAAGCCCTAAGAGGTGCTAAATTTTCATGAACCATTGCACCAACCCTCTCAATCTTCTCCTTAAATTCCCTCTCAGAAATAGTCACATCCCTTAACCTCTTCACAGCCACAACCACAGGACCAACCTCCAAAACTGCCTTATAAGATGTCCCAAAAGTCCCTTTCCCTAATACCTCAGCAGAAGCTCTTAACAAATCCTCCAAATCAAACACCTTACCCCAATTCCTAAAAAAGACCAATTTTTTATCACCACCACCAATAACAACGCTTTCACCACCTCTCTCACCATTCACCGCCGCGGGCGCAGCCATAGCCGCTGCGGCCGACGAAAACCCATTTCCAATATTCTCACCATGAATCTCCTCATCATTCTGATTATGCTTCAAAGTTGCTGCAACATCATCAATTGAACTAGTTTTTTCACCATTCCTATTCCTGCATAAGAGAATCAAAGCAAAAACTACAAACAAAAGAATCACAACAGACCCAATAACAATTCCAGCTATAGCACCACCAGATAATTTTCCTTTCTTCTTGTTCTTCATAAACCCATGATTTCCATCAACCACACTTGAATTTCCATTACCACTATTTACACCCCTAGTTCCACTATTTGAACCTCCTTCTTCTTTAGGACAAGGGTTAAGGGGTTTCCCACATAAGAGATTACCCAAAAACGAATCTTTACCAAAAGTTTGCAATTTTTCAGGAACTGAACCGTTCAACAAGTTGTTTGAAACATTGAACTGATCGAGTTGAACCCGGTTCAACTCAGTAAGAGAACCGGTGAACCGGTTATTTTGAAGATATAGGGTTTTCAACCGGGTTAGGTTTTGAAATCCAACCGGAATTTTACCGGAGAAGTTATTGGAAGCCAAATTGAGACGAACAAGACCGGTGAGTTGAAACAGTGTCACCGGAATTTCGCCGGAGAGAAGATTCTGCTGGAGGTAGAGATTTTTTAGGGAAGTGCAAGCAGAGATGTCAGAGGGAAGAGGACCGGAGAGGGAATTGAAACGGAGACTGAGAGTGTGGAGGTTAGGGAGGCCGGAAAATACGCCGGCGGGGAGGTTGCCGGAGAGTGAAACAGCAGGGAGGTGAAGCTCGACTACATGAGTGTGGTTTTGGTCACAATGGACGCCGGGCCAGTTACAGGGAGTGGCGGAGGTTGTGTTCCATAGAAGGGTTCTTCCAGTTACGGCGGCGCGTAGAGTTAACAGAGCTGCGCGTTCAGAAGTTAAATCAGGTTTTACTGACGGAAGAAAAATTGTCAGAAAAAAGAAGAACAGTTTTAGCTTGTGAAACTTCATTTGCATTTGAATTTTGAAATGTGTTTTTTTTTTCTTTCTTTGAACTCTTCACATGAAATTTGGTTTTGAGAATTAAAAAAGGGGACAGAGCGGTTATGGTTTTAGGTTTGATTTTTGTTTGGTTGTGAGAGTTTGGACTTTGAGCATACACGCCAACACAAGAAGTGGAGTGAGAGAGTGGAGAAAATGAAAACAAACAAATCCCATATTTAAATTTTGTCAATCAAATTATACACTTGTTATTTTGTTTTTTAGCTGATCTTCTGAAAATTTTATTTATGAAAAAAAAAGAGTGATAAGATAATAAAGAAATGAAGCTTACGTTATTAATGAGTTTCTCTAAAATGAATTATTTTAAAGAAATTGAGTTCGATTCATAGTCTCAACTCCATTACAAAATTCGGACATAAAATTTTCAGCTCTCCTAAAAATTATGCAATCATGTTTTAAATATGGCTTCCTTTGATGTCATCGGAGCCCACATTCACAACATTGGAATTGAAATCGAACAAGGTTGGATTTTATTCTTCAAAAAATATTTAAAATATAGATCGTTTGATTTTGATTTAATGGTGATTGACATTGTGAATGTAGGTTTTGGTGATTTTAGAAAACATAATACTAATACTACTATTTTTCACGTCATATAATTAAAATTTTAACATGATTTTTTTTTTGGTAAATAAATTTTAACATAATTAAAAATAGAGTTAAATATGTTATAGAATTAAATATGGTTTTTGTTCTAATAAAATTGAAAACTTTTAATATTAGTTCTTATTTAATTTGTATACTATTTTTAGTCCTCACGAAATTATATTGCGCTCATCTTTAGTCCCTGATATTCAATCAAAATGTATTTTTAAATGTTTTTTGAGATTGTGTTTCAAACATAATAAAAAGATTCATCCCAAAAAATAGTCTCCAATTAATTTGATTTATATGTCAAATTTTATCTAGAACTTTTAGTTTAAAAAAAAATATTTAATTCATCCTATGTTAAAATAATTCTAAATTTTAGTAAATAAATATTTTATAAAGTGCTAAACATGCCTAAAAAATGGTTAAAATATTAAGAAATTAAGACTAATTAAACAAATTTAATTTTAGCATGGACTAAAAGCTTCATGCAGAAATTTTTTATAAAGATTAAAAATACAATAAAAATTAAATAAGTAAGGACTAAACTTAAAAGTCTCCATTTTATAGGAAGTAAATATTGTGGCAAGTGTAAGTGAGTTAAGTATCACATTGCTTAGAAAAGTTGAGGTTGAACATTTTATAAGTGAGATGACCGATAAACTTAATGCCTTAAGGTTTTGGGTTAAAGTCTGATGTCCAACTCACTTGTATAGTTATTCTTGAGTCCAACAATAGTATTAGAGTCGATGGTTCAAAGAAAGGTTTGACCAGCTTCTTGTATCAAAAGTCTTCCTGAAAAAAATGGTCAGGTGGTGGGTCCTGTTGAGAACAACAATGACGGTACAAGTCAAGTATGAAAAAGATTCCATTTGAAGGGGAGCATAAAGAATTTGAATGACTCGCACTTGATGGACGAGATTGTTGTGGCAAGTGTAATGTGGTGTTCAACTCACTTGTATAATTGTTTTAAGTTCAATGTAGATGATCTTCCGACCGTCCCTTGTAACCAGCACTAAAAATATATTTAACCCTTAAAATAGTGTGACACAAGTGTGTATATATTTGAGTTTTTTAACTATTTGATCTTGAGTTCAATGTTTGATCGTGCTATATAAAAACTGAATTGTTGAGAGATGCCAATCTGTTGAAAATAATTATTTTGAAGGGTTAATTTCGATAGTTGCTAAAGCAAATACTTCTACCTTAATTTACAAATAAAAAAATTGATAGTTTATTTGATGACATACTGCCTTTTTATTTAAAAATCATAAAATTTGACGTGATTATAATTAATAGTATAGCAGTTAATTTGATTTTTTTTTTTTGTGGAGTTGTGCCGGTTAAATTTGAGATCCATTTGGAATGCTGAGGTATAGTCTAATATCATTGTCCTTTTTGGATTTGAACAAGTGACATAAGATTTGATAAAAAAAATACTAATATTTAATTTCACACTTGTGTTTTTTTTTTCACAAACACTTGTGTTATTTAGATTTTTTGTTTTAACCAAACAAACTTAATTCATATCATTAATTAATAAATGTTCAATACATAAGAAAATAATTTCAAATTTATGGAAACTAGCCCAAACATTGGCCGCATTGTGTTATTTAGATTTTAAACATACAATTTTTGACATTATATTTCAAGAACAACTTATAATAATTGGGACAAATATTTTTTTTTGAAGCAATGGGGGAAGTTTGTTAAGTGCAAATGTGCAATTAGTAAAACATAAATAAAATTTACTTTTTTAATATTTAGTGAAAAAACTTATTTAATTAGTCGCATTAAATATTTATAATTAAATATAGGGTTAAATAATTTTTATGTGGTATAAATATCTCAAATTTTGTTTTTAATCCTTATAAAAAAATTCGGCAATTTTTTATCTCTCAAATATTTTCTATCACAACTTTTGAATGGTTTTTTGCACTTATGTTTATAATATTATAAGAATCTCTTCCACAAGAATTTAGAATTTTTTAACATAAGATGAATTACTTATGAATTTTTAAGCGCAAAACACAAAAAAAATCATATTCAATTCATTCTTTGTTAAAAAAATTAAACTTTTGTAAGAGAGATTCATATAATGTACTAAACATGATCGCGAAAAAAAATTAAAATTTCAAATGATATTTACGAGTCGACAAAGACCAAAAATGATGACATAAAATATTTGAGTGACCAAAACTTGTTGAAATTTTTATATGGACTAAAAATGAAATTTGAGATGTCAATCATTAGTTGGTTCAGTGGTGATTGACGTTGAACTTGTTAGGGAGGACCACGGTTCGATCCCCCGTAACTACAATCTGGAGGGGGCTGGAACTACTTGATGTCAGAATCGACCTCTGAACCAGATTAAACTAGTGGTGAAAACAAAACAAAAGTATGAAATTTGATATATTTATTGTTCCTGCTAAAGAACTAGGGGGTTGATTTAGTGATAGATCACTTGGAGTGTATATTGTTGTGATCAATAGTAATTTTGCTCTTAGTCTTTACCCTTCTCTCGCCCTCTATTTATAGGCCCTTGAGGTGGTTACCATTCTGCCATTTAAGCCCCTACCCCACGTTCCATGTTTATCGGGTAGTGGGAATCATGGGTCTTTCACATTTGTTCCCGCCAAGTCCTTATTTATCACTTGTATTCATGGTCTAGATCGTGGGTGAAGTGGTCCATTGGGCAAGCCGGATTAAATCATATGGGAATGAGGTTGTCCTATTTTTACGGATTATGGCTAAATTTAGCATCATATTGGGCCTAGGCGTCTATTGGGCCTTACTTTGATCGCCCGGTCCACAGCCCCCCAAGCACAAGGCTCGGGAATTGAGGCGCAGTGCTAACATGGGCCTGGACTATTTGATGAGCTTAATTTGACCTAGTCCATTTATAGACTAAAAATATAATTAACCCTTAAATATATATATGATCTTATTTTTGAAGATTGATGACAGTCAATTATATGATGTTTTTAGTAGTAATTTAGGGTAGTTCTAATAGCAATTGAAGCCCAAAAGCAAGAAAATACCTGGAAAATTGAAGTTACTTGGCCCAGAAGCAAGCAAAGTGGAAAAAGCAGCAAAACAGGCAAAAGCGTAATAAACAGCGCAACCATCGTACCTACGATGAGATCCCAACGTGACGCGATGAGAAGGCGGTTTAAATTGAAGAAAATCTGCAATAAATCTTTACCATCGTACCACGATGACTTGTCATCGTGGCACGATGAAAGGCGGTTGGAGAAAGCAGAAAATCTGGAGAAGATCTTCCATCGTACCACGATATGATCCATCGTGGCCACGATGAGACAAAATTACACGCCATCGTGGCCACGATTGGTGCGATGGACGCGCATAAAAAGCCCAAACCCAGTTGAAAAATTATAAATAGAGCATTCCTCCTCCACTATTATTCATTCAAAAATATTGAGAACCATTCAATATTCACAAGAGAGTTAGGAGAACTCTAAGGAGGAGGCAATGAGAGCTCAGGTTCTCCGAGGGCATAGGGGTAATTTTTATGCTTGCTTTTCCTTATTGTTTTATTATGGTCTTTAGTAGCTAAACCCATCAAGGTTAGGTCAAGTAGATGAACCCCCCTATGAATGCTTGAGACATATAATCTGGTTATGTTCCAAGTCTATTTACAAATTGCTATTCATTTATTATCTGTTAGTATCTGTATTTATCATTTTATACACTAGCATTTATGATCAGCCACATATGTTGTTAGTACTTAGGGTCGAAGTGGATATCATGACACATCTAAGACTTCGGAAACAAAGAGATATTATAACCTACTTATATGAGACCATTAAATTCAATGTTTGCGGTTAGGTTTGAGATTACGAATCACACATAGTTAAATTTTGTACTGATATTAGGGAACCAATTACACTAGATAACTTGTTAAATTAGGAACCTCTAAAGGTAAGGACGCCCATTAAAGGTTGAACTCGTTAAGGGTAAGGACACGAAATAACGAAGGCTAAACCTAGTTTAATTGATTCAACCTAAACAGATTACAATAGAAGGAAGTATAGTTATACTAAGCTTGCTTTAATAGAAATTAATCTCCAGATAATACTTCGATAGTAAGCAGATATAGCGCCAGATACCAAGCAGGAATAGGAGAGGAATTCGAAAGTACTTAACCACCAGTTCTCATCTGAAACTCAACTCTTTATTTCAATTGCTCTTTACTTTGATTGCTAATTACTTTTATTTGTCAAAACCTTTTCAAACCAACAAAGCGAAACTATCCTAATTCCTAACCTAAAACTGGTAACTTTGGCACAATCCCTATGGAGAACGATAACTTACTACTTTATTACTTGGTTGCGATTCTGTGAACTTGCAGAGCCACCATCAAAGATGACAATAATTTTCACCCTAACAATTGTTCTTGGTCATATTCGTATGTTTTGGCAGGTAATTAATTATGCGTGTTCTTGTTGCAGGTTTAGTTTGGATGGAAAAACTCGAACCCAACGGGTGTGGGTGTGAGTTTTAGTTTTGCCACCCGAACAACTTTTCGGTTTGGGTTCGGGTGGTGGTTTCAGGTGTGGGTTTGGGTAGCATAAAACTTGCACCCATGGGTACCCATTGACATCCCTAGAAATGAATGTGATGATTGGTTGGCTAAACATGGTACTGAGTCAGATATATTTTTTGAACACGTCAAAATGAAATATATTAATAAAAACAGTCTCCTCAGCACAAGATATACCGAGGTAGACTACAAAGATTTACAATGAGTCAAAGAAAGAGAACCATAAACAAATTATACAAGGCTCAAACAAAGCAATAATGGACTAGATCACCAACTATGGTAGTTTGAAGCTAATGTACCGATTCAAATATTAATCTTTTGTTGTGTGTTTCTCCCCCTCCACAAGTAGCACATGTACTACGGATGCAACAAGTGTCTTGATGTAGTGTATAGAAGTATTAGTTATTTCAAAAATGAATAGCGCATGTTCTACTTGCGGATGCAACATGTGTCTAGATTATAAGAGTATTAGTTAGATCATCTCCAATTATGTAGTACCTATTAGGTACTCATGATACTTATTAGGTACTACCATTGAAGCAATACTCATTTGAGTACCTATGAAATACTAAACTTCTCAAATAAGAATTCTCTCTCTTCTCTTAAACTCATCTTATTTTTTATTAAAATATTCTTTTTATGAGAGTCACTTTCATTTATTTATTCAATTTGAAGACATTTAAACAAAAACACAATTAAATGGATTGGTAGTATACCACCGCCACATTTTCTTAACGTTGGATCATTTGCTTCAGAAAAAAAACAAAAAAAAAACGGTGGAAAAACGTTTGATCAATTTTTGAATGGGAGCTTCTATGGTACAATAGGAAGATTAGTATGTACCGGTACAATAAAATGTATTGACCAATAGTTACTTGACATGCGGGAATAGTATTTGACATGGTGTAACAATTAAGTTTCACCAATACTTATGTATTTAACACCACAAAAATATTTCATTTTATACTTTTTACCCCTCAATTTCCTATTTGATTTCGTTGATTAATCTTCAATTAGGTTTTCAATTTTGAGCAAATGTGAATATGGATTATATGTGAGTTTCCTTTTCAAATTAAACCTTATAATTTCTATTTATTCATTTTCAATTATGTTCTTTCAGATTAAATTAAAACCTAATTTTGTATTTCTGAAAAAATTAACTGTCACTATTTTCTTAAATTGATGTGTTCAATTTTAGTTATTATTAGGAGACTATATATATGCAATATTGATGTGTGGAGATTTTCTAAAGATTCATGCGATATACGTACAAGGGAGGGGGAGGGGTGTTTATATTACACGAATGATGATTATTTACCTTCAAAACATTCTAATTATACTGATTATTTGGAGATATAGATAGTATATTTTTTTTTTATTTATATTGTGAAGTATTGTGTGAAGTGTGTTGTTTCCGTTGAAGGTGAAAAGGAGTTTGGCAGAATGTCCCTGATGAAGTTGGGCAGAAATCTTTGATTAAAAAGGAGAGATTTTGAATCTTCTCATGGAAGGGTGTGGTTAGGTTTAGTAAGGGATAAATTTGTTCTTTAATTGTGTTCTTGAGAGATGAATATAATTGCTTTTTAATTTAAATGATGAAGATCAATTGATTTTTAAAATTACTCCTATTAAATTAAATATTGAAATATAATTTGTATGATTTATGGGGTTAAATTTGTATAGAAAAATGTACCGGTACTATTAGTTTAATTGACTTTTAAAATATAATATATAAATGATGATGTGGACAAAAGTTAATTTTCTATTGGTTGAATCTTTTATAGTACCAGTACATTAAGTTTTACCAAGTGCACCGTAGAATTTTCCTTTTTGAATTGGGTGCCAACAAGAAAATTTATGTAATTCAAAATGGATCCAAACTAAAATAATTTGTTCTATAATTTTATCTCAAATTCTCAATCTCCTACTAATCCAAATTTTCAAAACCCTCCTTTATTTCAAACTCACAAAATAACCTTGGCAATTTTTACATAACTATTTTTTAATTATGTAATTCTTAAAATTTGACAATATTATTTTAAATTAAATTTAAAATTTTAATTATTATTTCGAATTATAAAAAAATAGTACATACTAATTTTGTAATTTTATCATTCAATTAATTTATATTATAAAATAGATATTTAAATAATAAGTTATTGTGATGATGTGGAGTTATTGATGAGACCTTTTTAGAACTTTTTATGAAGTGCTCCATTGGAGGGGTTGAGTAACTATTAGGTACTATTATTAAAAAATAATAAATTAATGATATGTTCATGTGAGACCGATTTAAGTACTCAAAATTGGAGTGCTCCATTGTGGGTGCTCTTAGTACTTCATAAATTTTAATTTTTTTTTATAATATTAATGAATCATATATTAAAAAACCACGTGGACACACTCTAATAAATTTCTTGGAACAAGAAAAAGAAGCATTTAATTAGTATGGTTGTGCTAAACATACCAACCAGAGACGACAAAGAAAACGTGGAAATAGACCAGTTCTCAAAATTATGAGTCAAAAATCCATAAAGATGCATCCATGAAATTTTAAGTCACGAGTAAAAAAAAATAAAATTAAGTCATTTATTTTAAGTCACTTGGTCATTTATTTATGTTTATGATGTCATTTATTTAAGTCATATATCCATCCAATTATTCAGTCCAATTCATTCTTTTTATATCGAATTGGATGAGTTTGGACGGATCTTCGGGTAGGGGCATGGTGTAGCTAAAACCACACTAGATTTTTAGATTTTATATATATTGTTGTTTTTTATTTTAAAAATAATTTCATAAAAGCTACTATTGAAAAGATTTATCGGCTGAGCCGCAAGTAAATACGCTCTCTTTAAGACGTTTTACAGTACTACTCAAAATTGTGCAGAGTAGACTATCAACCGTGAAGTCTTCAGGATAAAACAACCTTCACAATTTAAATATCGAATTGCTACTGCACTGTAGAATTCGGACAGAGATACACCCTTCTCTATTGATTCGATGAATCAATTCGATAATTGATACACGAGTATCAATTCAATATGGCTGCAGAGCCACTCGATGAAACAACAAGGAAAAAAATCGGTGAAGAAAGCAAAGCAGAGAGAAAAAAAAATAGCAATCAGTGACTTGTATTAACTGAAGAATGATAAAACAAAAAACTGCTATTTATCGTATAAGTGGAGAACTGAATTTGAGGAAGTGGGGAACTAAATTTTAGGAATCAGTAGAATTTCAAACCGACCAGTTCCAACCTTATCAGATGAAGACCAGGAAAATAGGCAAAGCATAACTGATCGTATAACTTGGTCTTGCACATTTAACATGTGCGAAATTTAAAGTTTACACGCAAATAAAGAAAAATAATTTTTTTTTTCCTTAGCATTACAAAATTAATATATCACCAAGGCCCAAGCCCGACACGATCCCCGGACGGACGGCGGCGCGCACGTGTGTGTCCTATTCGACAAGGAGTGCGTGATCACCCGTTTACAAAACTGGGTACCCCTTGGGGCACACCCCAAGGGGACACTTTTCTATATATAAACACTAATAAGAGTTGTGTTCCCTCCAATTAAATTGCTTTTTTCAATTCACACTTCACTTAGTTCATAACTTGTGTTTATTCTATACCAAGTTTCTTCCTTCAATTTCACATCATGTTCCAACATATATATATATATATATATATATATACACACACACACACACTGTGTTAAATACCTCTGGATACTAGTTAAACATATTAATAAGGAAATTTGATGTTAAATTTTGTGTACTTAATACCTTTAAAATATACTACTAAAAAAAATAAACAAAATTGTCTTCGAGTGAAGTAGTTCTTCATCAATCATCTTCATCGCCACCCTCCCCTTAGCCTCACTGATCAAATTTGATTTTCTTTCTTCCTTAAATCTTCCAACAATCAAGCTTATGAGTATTTCGATTTTGCAGTGTGTAAACTCAATGTTAAGTTTGATGAAGAGAATATTGAACTTTTACAATATGTTTCATGCTTGAATCCCTCATTGTCATTTGCAGTTTTTTATGTGAAAAAATTATTAAGGATAGTTGAACTTTGTCCAAATAATTTTATAGATATATCAGAAATGGTGGTGTAACATCAACTTTAAAATAATATAAAAGATGTTTAATTATAGTTACACCAATATTTTATGTCCGGATCCTTCTCTCCCCTAACAAACATTATGTTTGTAATTGAAACAATATTTTTCTTGCAGATCGTCTAAAATTTTAATTGATGTATATAAACTATATAAATTTATTTAACAATAACATGTTATGCAATAGCCTCATATGACGATCAGACTGATTGACTACAACTTAATGCAAATTTGTCGGTTCACTCAAATTCTTCGAGAAAACATTAAAATTGTAACAATGTACTAAAATATTGTATTGTGCCGTCTTTGCTATATGTATACTAAAGTTCAGATATGCTCCATTAGCTTATCCTCCATTAGCTTCCATTACCTTGTTCATATCGTGACACGTGGATAAAAATTTATCAATGGTCTAGATTTAAAATGTTCTCTCTTTCTGACACTGTGTAAACTTCTCTCTTCCTTGCAATACATCCATCGTTCTTCATCTTCTTCCTTATTGCTACAACACTGCACGACATCTTCTCACAACTAGCCGTCGTCAAATCTCTCTCCGTCCCAACACCGTCGCCCTACTGGTTTAGATTAGATTGGAAAATCATATTCTTCTTATTCTTTTCACAACAACCCCATCTTACATCTCTGTCTCAATTTTCGTCTTCTCCGTCAAAACAAAATGTTGAGAAATACAATCCAATGACTTAGTGAAAACAATCAACAACTTGTCGGTTGCTTGCTTAGCAAGTTAGTTATTAGTTTGATTGTTGTAACTACTTTAGTTTGTTAGATAGATAGTAACTAACTTGAGTTAGTTACTCTAATCATGGTTACTTGTTAACCAAGTATCACACTACAATTTGTATCTCTATAAATTGTATTTCTAAGATCAATAATAATCAATCCTCATTGATGAAACTATTCCCTCTCTCTCACTCTCTTCTCCACTCTAACACAAAACACCTCTCAATCTCTAAGCCGCATCTCCATCTCTCTATCATAGTGTCGCTCACTAACGGTCGCCGACAAGACGTCTTCTTCCTCGCCGCTACCGCGCGGTGTCTCACCGCCACTCCCCCTTTTCAATTGCATAAAAATAAACAATGAAAATGAAACTAGAAAAACCATTACAGCATAAAATTCATAATATAATAACAACAATAATACCTTGAAAAGCAATAATATTATAATAACAATAATAATACCCATTCCTAACTAATTAATGTATCAAAACAATAACAACATGAACAAGAACAAAAAGTTATAATTTTAAAAACCAATAATATCTTGGCCAAAAATAGTAGCAGTGCTGATGCTGGGTGGTCGGAGGAACAGAGATATTTTAAAACTGAAAATAGCGAAAATGACGGCGACGACGGTTGAACGGATAGAGAAGGGTGACAACGACGTGAGCAAGTGTGTTAGTACTGACAATGAGATGGGACGACGACGGCGTTGGGATGAAGAGTGATTTGTGTGAGGAGATGACGGTGTTGCAACAACAAGGAAGAAGATGAAGAGCAATGTATTGCAAGCAAGAGGGAAATTTACGCAATTTACGTGTTTCTTTCTTTTTTTTCTTTTATTACTTTTCCTTACATTTTAAATCTGGACCATTGATAAATTTTTATCCACGTGTCACGATCTGAACAATGTAATGGAAGCTAATGGAGGATAAGCTAATGGACCATATCTAAACTTTATATATACTATCTTAATTGATAAATCCACTTAAATAGATAAATTATTAATTATTTATGAATCTTGTAAGTTCAGTTAATAGCTGGTTGTTGGAACTATGATTAATTTGAATTTGAATTTAGAATTTCGTATTTCTCTACACATTTATTAAGTGTAAGTAGCCACTAAATTTGTACCATATTTAATTTGTACCATATTTGTAAGTAGCCACTAAATTTGTACCATATTTGTACCATATTTGTAAGTAGCCACTAAATTCAAATTTGTACCATATTTGTAAGTAGCCACATTTATTTAAACAATAACAATATTTAATTATTTCCCATTTTAAGATCATAAAGTACTTTGCCAAAAACAAATGTTTGTTGTGACTGAAGGGCCACACGTAACGTTATAATATTTTCTTTCCAACATTCTAGGTAAACTAGTACCGTTTTATACGAATAGGTTTCAATAATCTAAACTTCAGAGAAGCATTGCATGCATAGTTGGTGGGAATATTTTAGACTAGAAATAATAGGTATATAGATGTAGGACCATCATCCTCCACGTTAAAACATGTAGGACCTGCATCCATCCAACAAACAATTGCCTTAATATCAATATTAACTTTAAAAGTAAATGAGTGAAAATTTATAAAATATTTAACCACGATATAGCTTGTGTTTGGTTCTGCGGCGGAGAGAATTGGTTTTGGCAGAATTGATTCTGTAAAATTGATTCTGGCCAAAATTGATTTTAAGCTGAAGTGGTTTATGTTTGGATATATTCATGAAAAAGTGAGTTGAACAAAAAATTTGAGTGTAAAAATCAATTCTAGAATCAGAAGCTACGATTTCTAGCTTCAAGTAGAATCAATTCTGGAGAGAGAATCAATTCTACTTTTGAGAAACCAAACAAGTCAGAATCAATTCTACACGTCCAGAATCAATTCTGGATGCTCCAGAATTGAAACCAAACATACACATATTTTAGATGCATACAATTAGATTTAATTTGTATATATTGATATTTAAAAAATAAATTACACAAGTATTTTATCAAATCATGTCATTGTAGGTATTTGTGAAAATGTTTTAAGAACTACAGTAATTAATAAGAGGGGATTTAATTATGTGTGTAAAAAAGTTTTACATGTGCATACAAATTAATCGCTATAAAATTTAGAGACTAAATGGGATATCAATGGTGCTTTAATGACCAATTTTATTATTTTACGTGGACAAATTTTTGACCAAGAAGAAAAAAAGAAATGCGTATAAATTGTAAAAAAAAATATAAAATTTTATTAAATTTCTAATATATCAATTAAATATTATTGCGATCATCATTATTTTAATATTAAATAAAGGATCATGTTACCATGTGACTTTAATGTTTAGAAACTTGAATAAACAATTTTTAAGAGAATATTTCTATATATATTTATCTTCATAACATGTGCCTTAAGCAATGTTTTAAGAACCGGACCGGACCGGCCGGTTCAACCGGTTCAACCGGGAACCGGACACAGCAGCGGTCCGGGCTAGTACTGAGAACCGGTAGTCTGCAGAACCGGAAAAAAACCGCTTGAAACCGATACGAACCGTCCGGAACCGTTCGAACCGGTGAACCGGGGGCGGTTTGAAAAAACCGGCCGGTTCGGAATCTTTTGAAAATTAAAAAAAAAAAATGAAAAAAAAAGGAAAACGAAAATCAAAGAAGTGTTGAGAAAGAACTTGAGTTGGGAAAGAAATTTGAGAAATTTGTGGAATTTTGTAGGGGGAAAAAGAATTGATTTGTAACAACAAATTCTTGAAATAGGATTAATTAAAATTCAGAAGTAGAATTGAACTCTATTCTCCTATAACAAAAACAAAACTTTTTCTAAAATCTGAAAATCATATTCAGATCCGCCGCCGAATCTCACTGTTTCCTTTACGGTTTGTTCATCAAAATGAGAAAAGGTTCCTGCGGCCACCGGATCTTGCTATTGAAACAACGACCAAGAGAGATTGCAACGGAGACTGTTGCAGTGGCAACGAGAGATTGTGAAGATGGAACAGAAGAGTTCTCTTTCTGTTTTTTTTTTTAAAAGTTTTTTTGTCTCAAACTGGTTAAGCAGGTTACCAGGTCAAGGAATAAAAAAGTGGGATGATGTGGCCCAATAGGAGAGAGTGTATTCAAAAGAGTGTGTTAGAGGGAGTGAAATTAGCATTCCTCTTTAATATAATTGATATACTTTTCTGATATGCATTGACCAGCATTGTTTACATGTCTACCTTATTGATATGCATTCATTGATATCTTGATATTTGCCTTAATTGTATAATATATTCTTAATTCTTAACAAACAATTTTAAGTTTATATGATTATCTAAAGTTTATACGATTTTGTCCAATTTAAAGTTTAACAATTTATATGAATTATGAATTTCGAATTTATGTATAATTATTTGGTATAAATTATGCATTTTGGATTTATGATTTCTTTATTTTAAGTTTCTAAATTTTCTATTTTGTTAATGTTACTTTATTAATTTGTTTATTAGTTGTGAAATAAGAAAGTTATATGAACGGTTCAATATAAACGGTTTAATAACGATTGAACCGGTTCGACCGGTTAACCCTTGAACCAGTAGCCACACCGGTTCGACCTCCGGTCCGGTTCTTAAAACATTGGCCTTAAGAGCATGTGTTAACATTTTCCTTAAATAAATAGTACGATTAGAAGATAATGTAATTAATATAATATTACATAAAATTTAATAAGTCATTCATTCTAAATTTTTTTACGAAACTACTCCCCCGATTTTTATTATAAGAATTTTTTTTATATTCATGGAATATTTGATATATCTGGTCTATAATTCCAGATACATCTAACATTTTATGAATCTAATTAGTAAATATTCTCTTACACTAATAAGAATTGGATGGAGTATCATATTTATATAGTGGGATCGAAGTAGTAGTAAAAAAAGTGTAGTTGGGATTGGGACTTTTGTGTACATTTTTTTTAGGGCTTTCATTGCATATTGGTGTCCACGACTATAAAACATGGATGATTTCTCTCCCGACCCCACCTTTCTTTTATACTCCCCAAAAATCTTATTTTGCTCCTTGCAGTTTGAAATTTTTTTGCCAACAAACTTCAGTTTTTACGAACCGAAGTTTTTAAACATGGAAAAAAATCCGGTTTATATAAACCGAAGTAACATAAATTTACCCCCAAAAAGAAGAAAGATTTATGTGAAAATTCGTGTAGAGCTACCTGTGATAAATTTAGATATATCTCTGCATATAAGTCGTATGCTAATGATTTTTAATCTAGTGTAAAGAAGACAAAATTTACTACAAGATTGACACCGGAATTGTTAAATTTCATTAAGTATAGTATGAGAAAATCTACCTACAAGTCTGAGAAAAGTTTCTGCTATGTTTCTGTACCAAAACCCATTATTTGGTCAAACTGAACCAATTGGATAGTTAACCATCAAAACAAAAATTATATTTGTATTATTGACACCCTAAGCTTTCCAACGAGTGGTCGTTTACTCAAATCGGACATCGTTTAGTATTTCAAATAAATTGTGGAAGTTGAGGGTCTCATGCAGAATTTATGCAAGAAATCTGAAAAAAAATTAGAACACAATATTTCGGTTTATATAAACCGAAATTTTTTAGCATGACAAAAAAAATCGGTTCGTATAAACCACAGTACCCCCAAGGACAAAAACCAAAATTCAGGGGTAGAAAAAAATACGGGAGGTCAGAAGAGAAAACATCTAAAACATGTCAATCAACACACAAGTTAGCTGTTTCCAAGGGTTTCTAGTTGGAAAGGTAGTCTTGGACTTTTGGTTGCTTAAAAACCACTTTAGACACAAAGAAGGATAAGGGCAATAACTTTTATTTGGTTACCCACGTGATGACCAAAGTAATACTTTGACCTACATTTCCAACTGCTAATAAATAAGTGTGTCAAACTACTCAAGCATTTATATACTCAGAATTATTTTTGGTTACTCGTGGTTACTCAGAATGAGGAGGAAAAAGAAGAATTAAAGATAAAACTAGGTGCAAATAAATTAATGTTATAGTAAATGGGTTCTAAATTCAATGAATGTTTATCAAGATTGAAATGAAAGGGGTGATTATTCTGAAGAAATGGTGTCTGATCGAAGAAGAACAAAAGGTAAAGAAAATGGTGTGTTGGCTGTGTTAATTGAAGATGAAAGACAGCAGTAACCGAACAAAAAATGCCAGTTTTTATCTGTATTTTCAATGTAATTTATGTCTTATTTTGCAAGCCGTAAGATCAATCAAATGGTTAAAAAATAAAAACAGTGCAGCAGAGACAGCTGCAGCTGAGGATCCAGATCGTCTACTATATATATGTATGCATGCATGCATTTCTCATTCATATTTTTCTCATAATTTTTTAATGGTTTAATTCAGTCTGTACAAAAATTAAACTTAAATTAGTCTTTGTTATTTTTATCTGACAACAAATTAATTCGTCTATTATAAGCAACTATGGATTAATTCCTCTTTCATGTCTTTTTTATATGAGATGGAAAATAAAAAAACAAACACAGGAACAAGAAAAAGAAACTAAAGTCTCAGACGAACAGCACCTACAAGTTGAGGAGGAAAAACCATTTCAACTTTCAAGTAATCTTTAGTTTCAAAAAGATGAGATTAAAGACTAAATTTCCTTTCTCTCTACTTGTACTCTTAATTTTCAAGGAAAAAAAATCAGCTTTCATTTACTTATTTTCCTTAATATTTAATCTCACTATATAGAAATTTGTAAACATGTTCAACACTTGTCTACCAAAGTGTTATAATGATGATAATGATAAGAAACTAATTCTGAGAGGGCTCGAAGAGTAATGGCTAGTTTCATTAATAATTGTTAACTGAACCGTATCGAACCGGAAATAACCGAACCATACTATAAGTTTACGAACCGAACCATTAATCTCAAGACAGTTCTCTAACTGTGAACCAAACCGTAAATAACTGAACTGTGGATAACCGAACCGCAAATAACTGAACCGAACCGCAAATAACCGAACCGAACCATTAATCTCAAGACTGTTTATTCATTTTTTATAATTGTGCTTAACAGCTCGGTTCAGTTAATCGGTTAATTGAACCATAACTATAATTCTGTTGTGCTTAACAGTTTGGTTCGGTTAATCGATTAACAGAACTATAAGTACAGTTCGGTTTAGTTTTGCTATAAACCTTAATGGTTTGGTTCGATTATTTGAACCATTGTTATGGTTCAGTTCGGTTCTTTGCCTGAACTGAACCACGAACAGTCCTAGGTGGGGGAATGCAAAGGTGGGATAATAAAACATCATGCAAAGTACACAATATTATGTAGCATAACATAACATCTATACAAACCAAAACATCAGAAACCTACCATTATGATTGCAGCATGAATACAAGATGAGAAAACCTTGAGTAGAGAAGATGAGAGATAACTCATCATGGAAGTTATTTCTAATCATTAATACCATTCAAATGTATCATCATGGAAAAGCAAATCATCATCCTTTTTTCAGCCAAATGTTGCAATGAGGAAGGATTTATAGACACTCATAAACTTAGCCACAAATGCTGCCAATGTTGAGAAAAAATATGGTTAGCAAGTATTTATTGTATAGGTCCAGGTCTTATATAGCAATATAGGAGTATATTCACTTTTGTATAAAGCAATTGCTATAACAAGTCTAGACCAAATGATTCCACAAAATAGAGTCTATATTAGAATTTAGAGTAAACAACCAATTTCGTCCCTGAATTTAAATCTTCTCAGCTACTTCGTCTATCAAGTAAAAGTTGAGATAATAAGTGTTTCCTAATGTTTGTAATACAGTTTTCCTGTGAGTTCCTAACATCTTGTTAAATCTATCAATCAATCACTTGTGTTTTGTCAAATAGCAGACACTAACATGACGGGTGCGTGCGACACAAAAGTTCAGACTAATTATTTACATTTATTTTAGAGATAAACTAGGAGAAAATGTGCAAGGTCAAGGACATAATTGATGGTTGACTCAAGTTCATAAAGATATAGCTGTTCATCTAACTATTTCACACATTCAGATCAAAATACCTTCGATGTGAAAAATTGCCTTCTGCCCAAGGCGCATCCTATGCTCCTGGTTCAATGAGGGGAAAAGAAAAATCAGCAACTCCTTACTTCGAAAATAAGAAGTACAAATGGCTACACAAAATCTTCAAATATTAACTTATCTAAGTCCAAGCTAATAAGGAATATATTAGGGGAATGGGGAAGCATATAAAAAGAATAATCGAAGAATGATTATACATCAAAAGTAGCAGATCACCAAAATTGTTCCATCAGACAGCAGATTAGGTAAAACAAACACAGAAAGCATGATTTAATGCAGAAGACATCATCATAGACACTCCAGCTGTTGACATAGAATATCATACTGATAATGCACTTACATAGTATGCTGCCCAGTGACAGATTTCATGCTTCAGTTCTGCATCTAGTTTCCTCAATAGCTCATAAAGAAGCCTCTGAACCAACAATTATAACACATCAAAGTCAAGTACGGAAAAAGAAAAAAAAAAGAGCCAATGGGACAATGTGAAGCAACACATTTACCTTCAAAATGATCTCCGGAGGAATGCAATTAATCAGCAGCTCATACAACTTTCCCCGAACTAGAAACAACCTAAAGCATAATAGCATATTATATGGGAGATGAAAATGCATTGCATGTAAGCGGAATGAGACATTAGTTAACACAATCACGTAGGTGATTCACAATATTGACAAGGTTCTGTGAAACATTTTGTTTGTCATGAAAGAGAAGAAAACTGTAAACTGTATCAAAAGCAAACCTTTTTGGGCTCTGTTCTTTCATTATGTCAGATGCAATTTCAGAAATATATTCCTCCCAATCCATTGGAGGAATTGTTTGCTTGTCAGTGAAAGGATACCTACAAGTAATACATGAGCTGTCAGTAGTTTTCCTTAAAGCAAAGCTTTAAGAGATGAAGATCTGAGATTATGCATCCCAAATTAAATTGGAAGCTTGTGGAGCTTACTGTTGGACGCGGCAAGTCTCAAATGACAATATAGCCCTCCTTAAATTCCGATTTGATTTCTCTGCTATGCGAGCAGCAAGACTAGGAGGAAGTTGCAGCCCTTCTTTCTTGCCAATGAACTGTAAAACTTCAATTATCTGCCACATGGATTTCAAAAGATTCAATATAGATGAACATTCAAGTTATAGAATGATATGCTAGACAAGATCAGTATATATAACAATGTTTGTTGACAATGTATCACTTGACGGATGCTAATCTGTTGAATATCATAATGTTCTGAATCCTTTGAATGCCTTTGACATGCCCTTTATAGTGAAGGAAAAAAGGAGAACAGCATCTGCGTTAATCAACCTAACTATAGCATATCCAAAATTTTAATAGTTTTCAAGGAAGTACCTAATCTAATGACACTGTTTATTAACAAAAAGAAATAAAATTAAGCATGTATAATCCTTAGCAGAGAACATTTGACCAAATCCCAGAAAGTAACATCACTGCCGACCTTCAGTATATATCACAAAAGCATTCTATAATCGAATATCCAAACTTCCTTTCCAAGTTTCTTCATCATGATTTCATATGTCCTGACACAGAATAATACCTAACATTGGCTTGTGCATTCTCCAAGCACATGGGAATTGCTTTGGACTATGATGCTGAGTTGTGGCCTTGTGGGCGGCTTTGAAGGCCTATCCTAGGGAGAGAGAACTGTTAGTGGCCAACACTCGGTGGGATTTAAGTCCCATCGGATAGATAGGATTCTTGAGAAGAGTTTATAAAGGTGAAGCAATTCTCACCTTACAAGCCAGTTTTATAAGGATGAGTTAGGCCTCGATATTCATGACACGGTGTCAGAGCCTATAGGGTCTATCGTTGGGCTTCCTACATCGTTCACGCTTCAGGCCCATTGGGCTGGGCTGAAGTGTGAGTGGGTGTGTTAGCGGCCAACACTCGGTGGGATTTAGTCCCACATCGGATAGATAGGATTCTTGAGAAGAGTTTATAAAGGTGAGACAATCCTTACCTTACAAGCCGGTTTTATAAGGATGAGTTAGGCCTCGATATTCATGACAAGAACATCAGGAGGTTGGGCTGTGCATGAATTGTCTGTCATCATCAACAGTCTTGGGGAAATGGCCCTGGAAGGGCTAAAGGGTGCTAGCTGGTGAAGCCAATAAGTATGCAAACTGTCTTGCTAACTTTGGTTGTGAACAAACTACCACGTAGGTAGTCTATGATAATTGATAACCCCCCAACTTCCCAGTTCAGTTCTTGAAGTTTGATGTTTTGGAAGTTGATACTCCCCGTTTATTTTCATTATATTTTCATGTTTTGGGCTTAGGCCATCCCTTGTTTAAAACAAAATTTTAAAATTATGAAGCATGGACTTATTATCATCTTGCAATAGCAGCAAAAGCCACCTGATAGAACATTATTCATCATATACTTACCAGAAATAACTAACTAGCAAAAATAATAACATTGTAAACAATGAAATTAATTACTACTCACAACACCACAAGAGAGACAATCGCCTCAATGCCAAAAAAAATAAGGGGGAAAATACCAAAACATAGGAAACAAATCCTTTCTTTCCTTGGACACTATAGAAGACTTCAATTTTATTTACCTGTTCTTCACTTGGTGCATTTATGCGTACATTGAGACAACGGGAGCGTATTGCTTCAGTGACTCTTGAAGAACTATTGCAACATAGAATTAATCTGCAATAAGCACTGTATTTCTCCATCGTTCTGCGGAGAGAATGCTGCGCTTCTCTAGAGAGTTTGTCAACATCATTAAGCACAAGTACTGATACAGAAAAAATCTAAAATCAGCTTGCAAAACTGAAACAAACTAAAAAAGAAAAACAAGATAAAATGAATGCTTGTAATTGTAAATCTATTAATCTACACTAGATTCTCATGTCCTCAACTCCGGTTACTAAACGCAACCTATTTTTACACACACAACTTATTCTCAAAGAGCTGATTCTATCAAAAAGTGTATTGCATTGATCATACAAGCCAAGGTGGAGAGGTTTATAATTTGACATAGCCATAAAGAAAAAATAATATAACCCAAAAGCAGTACACAAGTAAATTAGACCCTACCAGACCAAACAACAATCTACACAATTAAAGACAAAATGTTTCACAAGACATAAGAATTGAAAGATAGCACTCAGACGTGCAAAAAACTCCACACTGTTCGCTGACCATGCACAGATTCCTTCTTTTACTGTCTTAAAATAACACACATGTATAGGTATAGGTTAACAATAAAAACAGTCAGTTACCTTTAAATCCTTTCTTCCCTTTAGTATCAATGGGTCTATTCTTAGCCATTTCTTTGATTATTTCTTGAACAATGTATCTGTCCTGAAAGCCTGCATCACTTGGAGTCATTTCAATGTGATTCGCACTTGATAATGTTGTCAGCTCTAAATCAATAGACCTACTCCCAGCCTGAAACCAATTCTCAAGTACTTTAAAATAATAATAAATGGCTAAATAAAATACCAATGATTCAGTTTATTATACAGAGCAGATCCAATGTAGTGCACATGATATTGAAATTTCAAATATCCAGACTAAGGTATTTCTAAGCAAAAATAGATAAATAAATGTTTGATTTACTAAATTGAAGGCATTCATTTTGAGTCATGTCCTAATTTAAAACCATTTCATCTGTCATAACTCATCAGTATATAATACATTGGAAAAACATGCAAGTGATAAGTTGATCTCAATAAGTTTCACATTCTATGGAACTCTTCTTCTCTATCAGTATACCGCAACTGTTTGAAAATTAGAGAATTCAGGCAGTCATTGTTCACTAACTAAGGGTACGAGTAAAATCTCCCAAACTATACCAATACAAGAGCTGCTTGCTTGTGAAATCAAAGTTTACAACAACATAAAGAAAATAGCAGTATGAAAAAGAATGAAGCTTACATCCACTTTCCATGCCCTATTTTCCACCTTCACCTGAAACATAAACAAAGACAATTTAGAAAGACATCAAATTACAGCACCAAGAAGTAAATAATAGTTTTTTTTTGAAACAGAGGAAGTAAATAACAGTAGTTATAGCACAAACACGATATCTGCAAATACATCGAATCAAAAACTAAAATATACATTATAACAACATGAAGACTTGATTTCTGCACCCACAACACTTGATTACTTTTGGTGCTCACACAAGACTTGATTTCTCAGGGATATCTGCACCCCACAAGTCTAGGTTTCTGCAGATATCGTGTTCAAGCATTAATTGGATTTTTAAAAGAAAGACCTTTTCGGCACCCGGTCCAAACATTTGGCGGAGAAGAGCCATGATTAGTGTCTTCTTGCCAGCACCAGATGGGCCATAGAACAGCAAATGAGGGCAATCATGTTCAGTAACCTGCAACAACACATCCAATCCAAAAAAAATATTAAAACTTTATCTTAAAATAAAAAGACAAAGTGATTCATTCAAATACAAAAGGTGAGTGTGTGGAGTAAAGTTACCAATTTCTTGAGATTTTGAGCGATGTCATTGTGAACCATAACATTGTCAAGGGTTTTGGGACGATACTTATCAACCCACAACATCCTTCCTCTCTATACCTTCTTTCGCTTCTTTCTTCAATCAAATAAAACACACTGATCAGACTCACTGTCCAACAAAGGCCATAACCATAGATAAAAGGATGTCGATGGGGCGGGGAACATAAGCTACAAAACACAGACACAACATTGACACTAGACAACGTGATAATTTGAGAAAATGGAAATGATTGACTATAACCACATTCGCTTAGTCGGTGCAACATAGAGAGCAAGTAGTACCTATCAAGAACTGACACGGACAGGACACTGACATGTCGACACCGGTAATTGCTTGGAAAATAAATGAGATAATTGGATTTTTTTTTGAATAAGCTAAATTAGCCTACCCAAATTGGCACCAGAGATAATCGAACATCAGACCTCAAGAGGAGCACACTCCCAGGTCCCAAGCCAATATCAATGCACCAACCCAAGTGGGTCTAATGAGTTAATTGGATGTAATCACATGTATCAGTGTCGAACACGCCTTCAATCAAGAGTGTCAGTGTCGCATACGTAGTAACTAGTACTCATAATCCCCATGAAATCAATCATACAATAATTCAGAAAATTGTGAAAAAAAAAACAATTTATGGAAAGAAGATTTGTGAGTAAATTTGAGTTGGAAATTGTTAAAAAGATTAAATTTCCATGTAATTTGCCGACATCTTCAATCTAAAATCAAAGTTGCAAACATACACAACACATATAGCATATTTATAATTAAAATATAAACAAAGAAAGTTCTAAGCATGGAATGCAAAAATTGAAAAACAAAGTATGCAGAATCTGTATCATGGAACGCAAATTTATGCACACCTTTGAAGGAGATGACCGCACGACGTACAGCCGAAACGAACAGACTGAGCAGTCGGAGCGGAAGTAGTGAGGTGGCCGCGGTGGCAGGCTGCGACGGTCTAGGGTTCTCACTTCGAACTTGACACTTCGGTCTAGGGTTAATTATTTTTGCGCCATTTTTTTTATAGTTTGTCTTCTTTTTTTTTCTTTTTCTTTTTTATAAAGTTAATGAGCTCTTTCTAGAGATATAATTCGAGTTTGATTTTTAACTAAGTTTTCTTATTCCCACGATCGAATTTTGAATTATCGGGATCTCTTTCCTTGAGAACTAGAGGGCTAATGCCAACAAAAAAAATAAGATTTGATAGGCCGCAGGCCAGGCTCAGGCGTGAAAAAAAATCATAGGCCAGGCTTAGGCCTGTCAAGGCCTGGCCTGGCCTGTTCCCAACCCTATTCATTCAATATCGCCAAACTATATGTTATCATTTAAAATATGTTAAATCATCGTCATTTAAAATTGAGTGATTTTAAAACAAATGACCAAGTTCTTCTCCGGCGGTGCTTCTCCCGTTCTTCTCTTTAATTTGCATATGTAATCATCGCTGGGTAGGATGAAATCAGTCTCTCCTTGACTGTGCTATTATTAATGTTGATGGCAAACTATTTTTGTTGAGCTTCAAGTTATCTGCCACGACCTTGACCTTGTGATATTTTCTTTTCCTCTGCCCAACCCATTCAGATTTGTTGTTTGTTGATACTTTAGGAACCTAGTTCTTTTGAGAGTAGTTTGCTTTTTATTATTTTCTTTTTCCTTAACCTAGATTGTAACACAAAAAACACTAAATTTCAATATTAACACGTGAAGTAAAGTTGGAAAACTCAATATCAATTCTTTAGAATTGCACCATTTTTGGAATAGAAAACAAGTGATTTGTTTTAAAATGATGAGGTTCAATGAAACACATAAAATACTTTTGAGTGGAGTTCACCATTAACATTGCTCTAATAGATTGAATATTAGATAGTAAGGAATAAACTTATCAGATAAATGGTCACAAAATATATAATTTGAAGTCAGTAAATTTGCATTATCTTGGAAGTGATAAAAACATAATACTACCTCTATCCCTAAATATAAAAAATTTCCCTAAATATAAAACCCTTTAAGAAATTTTCTTGTCACTTTTTATAAGAACCTATTTCAATTTTCGTTTCCACAAATACTTTCCTACTAAGGCTCTGTTTGGGTAGCACGATAAGCTAGCTTATAGCTTATTTGGATAAAAAAACTGTTTCGTAACAATTTTTCAAAAAGAGCTTATAGCTTATTTTACTAGTTTATAACTTATTTTTCAAACGCTATTTCAAATAGCTTACGAGCTTATAGCTTACTGGAATATAATTTTTTTCCAATTTTACCCTTATCATTTTACTTAAAAAAAAAATAATATTAATTAAACATATATTTTTTATGTCACTTTATACTTATAAATTAGTTCAAATGCTAATTTTACCAAACAGACCATAAATTATAAGATATATAGAGCCTAAATTAACTTTCGCTAAAAACAAACTCTTACCAAAACGGCTTTGTCTAACATGCACCACTTAATCAAGTCGTGCATGGTGCACAAGTCTTCAATATTTTTATAATGAATACAAATTTTATAAAATCCACCTTTGGAGGTAAAATTTATATCGTTTAAATCATTCATTAATTTTTTAATTTTTTTTTAAAAATAATTTGATATGTTTTTGAAACTCATCAAGATTAACGGTATTCAATAAAAATCCATAAACCTACCCGATAAAAACTTTCAATCCAACGATGAATTTTGTAAAATTCGTATTCGGTAGTGTTTTCGGTGACTTGTGCATGGTGCTTGAATGACTTGTGCACCAGACTTTACATTTACAAGCAAATGTAATCCGCCAAATATAAGGAGAATTGCTATTAGAAGTTCTGACAAGCATTAGTTTAATACTCCATACTATTTTGACATTTACACCAAAACATATAATGACATACTATCAAACATGCTATTAGGAGTATATTAGTATAATGACATATCAAACACCTCTTAATCATAAATTACAGACCAAAAGTCAAGTTTCATTCTTGTAATAAAAGTTGCATTTTTCACAAATATTCCTGTTAAATTAATGTTCACTAAAACAAATATTGTCAAAAAAAATAAAATCCTACCAAAAAAACCAAATATATTCATTTTCCAGTCCCTCTGCACTTTCCTTCGTCAATGCTATTAGAAGTTCGGCCAAAACAGATCGATATTAAGATAATGACACATGAAACACTTCTTAATCATAAACTACAGTCACTTCTGCCATTAATCGTGCTCCACATGTGATTGCTAAGATTACAAGTATGTATGAATGACACATGAACACTGCATAATTTTTTCTTGAGTGTAGAAGGGATGTGTCTCCTTGAACTTCTCTAAATTTGTGGTTCAACTTGAGTACATTGAATAACAATGATGGTGAATGTCACACAGCTTGATTTGAAGCAGCAGAGCCTAACATGATAGACTTTTGTTTTTCTTTAGATGTTATCTGTGGCTCTTGAAAAACAAGAAAAAGAAGGATAACATTAGAAGTTGGCATCCAAATTCATGAAAAAAATATAAGGCATGGCAAATGGTGACAAATGAAACGCGTCTAAACACGAAAAACACACACAAAAATTATTGTTATTCTTAACCAGTAAAAGCATCGATTGAATATGCACTGTAGTAGTGTAATTAACATTGGGACCAGGCCACATACAAATACATGTAATAAACAGAGCCAAAAAATATACCGCGAGTTTGCTAACAATAGGTCTTGTCTACAATGTTAAGTTTTAAAACTTTAGCATATTTCAGATCACACGATTACCAGTTTTCCTTTCAATTGTTCATATATGCAGAGGACTAAAAATGTAAAATCATAATTTTCAAAAAAACTCTACCGTCACAGAATCAGATATATCAAAGATCAAATAATTCCCTATTCGATATGTATTTTAACTTCTAAATTGGTAAATAACAATGAGTTGTTCAATATTCGGTGAGTTTTCTTGATTGTGACTGTGCGATTTACAACACAGTACCACTGATCAAGCCAAAATACAAGAAGGCTTGGTCAAAGTCAATTAGTAAAATTCTGTCACATGTCAGTTTATGTTAGGGAGTTGATCTTGTTCAAAAATGTTAGGGAGTTGATTTTCTGTTAGGCCTTAATGATTCTTTTGATATGGTTAAATCTCAGACTCTGCTTTTAGATCCTCTGTCGCCTATGAATCGACTCTATTCCAAGGTGTTGCAACATGAACGCAAGCATGGTTCTACCTCGGAAATCCCTAGTCTGATCAATGCTGCTGGTGGCAAGAAATTTGCAGGCAAAGGAAAATTCCCCTATAACAATGGACAATGCACCTATTGCGGCAAAACTAATCATATTGTTGAAAACTGCTTCAAGAAACAAGGTTTTCCTCCCAAACCTAAAGTTGATTCCTTAGTGAACAATGTTTCCCAAGCTGAAAGTGAAGAGTTGGGTTGTTCACAACCTGTTGCTCTCTCTGTTCAGTCTGTTATTCCTGGCCTCACCTCTGATGAGTGCAAAGCTCTTTTTGCTTCAAAAGTCCAATCTGCAGAATACAAATGCCACTGCGGTTGATGTTTCCTCTGCTTATCACATAGTTGGTTCCTGGCTCAAGCACAGGTACTACTGCTATTATCTTATCTGTGTTGGCTAATGAAATTCATCATAAGGCTGTAAGATCACCAAATGGAAATTTAGTTCAAGCTTCTCATAGTGGTAGTGTCTGAATTTCAGAGCATTTAGTTCTCACTGATGTGTTATTTGTTCCTGAGTTTAGCTTCAATTTACTCTCTATTTCTAGCCTTCTGAAAGCAACCAGGTGTTCTTTCACTTTTGTTGATAATTTGTGCTGCATCCAGGACTCACATTCGAGGAGGATTGGCATGACTAAACTTAGAGATGGTCTATACCTCATGAACTTATCTGCCCCTGCTGGTAATGTTGTTAGTACCTTATCCAATTGTATCCCTAAAAGTGCCATATGGCACTTCAGACTAGAACATGTCTCATGAGAAACTTGCTCATATGTGTAAGGATTTTCCTTCAATAGAATTTAATAAAGATGTTTGTGATATTTGTCAGTTTGCAAAGCAAAAGCGATTTGCCTTATACACTTGGAACCAGTATAAAGCTTCGCATAATTTTCAGTAATTACATTTAGACATTTGGGGACCCTAGTCTTTTAACTCTATTCACAATCACAGATATTTCCTAATGATAGTAGATGATCATAGTCGATACACTTGGGTTATTTTAATGAAAGGAAAATATGAAGCTCGATCTCATGTTCAGAATTTTATTAAAATTTAATGATTTTTTTTTTTGACGCAATTACAATTTAACATTGAGAAACAATTTAGTGCATCTTTTAAAGTGATTCAGTGACAATGGACCTGAATTTATCATGCCAGACTACAAAACAAGTCTCCTTATTTTCTACTGTACGTTGAGCTACCAGACTTGTCCGTGTTAATTTTTTTTGGGTCTCCATGTTACCTTGGTACTTCTGTTCCTCAAAGAGGCAAATTTGATGCAAGGGCCCACAAGTGTGCTTTCTTGGGGTTTAAACCCGGTGTCAAAGGTTATGAAGCCTATGAAATTCACACCAAGGAGATTATCATCTCAAGACATGCCATATTCCATGAGTGTATATTCCCTTGCAACTCTTCCCACCGTGTTTTACCTCAATCTAATTGGGAATATTTTAGTTTGTCAAAAAAACAAATGGGAATATTTTAGTTAAACTGCTTCAGCTGAGAATTCTATGCCATTAGAGACTTGTGAATTTTCTGCTCCTATCCCAGCTATTGACTCTCACCCTGATATCACCTCTGAACACTCTACACCTGTTCACGTTCAGCCTACTGTCCTCTCTGACCCCGCTACACCTGTCCTTTTTTCTACTCCCCTTCATGATGGTAACTTAGATTTAACCACTGCATTTGCCTTGGCTACTGCACGTATCAGTAGTCCTCTATTACCCTCATCACACACAGATATCCAACATATTCCTTGCCCTTCTCCCACTGATACAAGCAATAATAAACCCACCTAGATATCGTACCTGTACTAGAAAACCCCCGGCTCATCTCAACGACTATATTTGTCTCACCTCAAACTCTACCATCCCCCATCCCATCAGTTCATATATTTCCTATGACTCTGTCTACTCCTCATTAATCCTTTGCTTTATCCCTTTCTTCTTTGACTGAGCCTACTACATATGCTCATGCCATGACTGATCCACGATGGGTTGCAGCCATGGATGCTGAGCTCAAAGCCTTTGACATTAACAAAACTTTGCAACTTGTGTCAGTTCCCCTGGTGCTAAGACCATCGGCAGCAAGTGGGTTTATAAAATAAAACGCAAGTCTGACGGTTCGGTTGAATGTTTTAAAGCACGCTGGTCGTCAAAGGATACACAAACTGAGGGTGTGGATTATTTCAATACTTTTTCTCCTGTTGCTAAGTTGTCCACAATTTGTCTCCTCTTAGCCCTTCCTCAAGGTGTCTTGGTTAGTGGTCCTAACATGGTTTGCAAGCTCCACAAATCCCTTTATGTTCTTAAGCAAGCAAGTTGAAAGTGGTATGAGATGCTCACTCGCCTCCTCACACACCTTGGGTACAAACAGGCCTTTCTTTGTTTGGTTTCCAAGCAAACAAAGTCAAGCAAAAATAGGAGAAGAAGACCTAATCAAAGTCAATTAGTAAATTCTGTCACGTGTCGGTTTATGCTAGGGAGTTAGTTAGTTAGAAGGGATATAATCCACTAGTTTCCATTTTATCCTTAGTAAGTACGCTAACACTTGTATATAAACAATTCTCCATCACTATATCAATCAAGAACTCTTTCTATCTTTCCCAGTTCTTCACATTTCGGTTCTATTTTTTTATACATAACATTAGGGAATTAAAATGAGTGGTTATCTGTTAATGATTATAGCAGTACTAGAATATATGTTGGTTCCTATTCCTAAGTGAAAATGAAAAAGATAACGAATTGAATTAAAAGAGGGCAATGATATGATAGTATAGTAATAGTATCTTACTAGAAATGATGGCATTTGGCCTGGTCTTGAAAAGAATCTTATGTCTAACAATTCCAACAACCTGTAACTCAACCTCGCCGCAAGTAAGCTTAACTTTCTTGAGCACCACCAACGGTTTCTTCAAGGAAACTTTAGACCCTTGTAGTTCATGGTATCCAATAGTTAAAGTGTACACATGTTCCTAATCAACAAAAGCAGCGATTAATTCAACTGGTACTATAATATTAAAGACGGAACAAAATAGTAAGTAACTTACCTGATTTGAAGGACGACAGAGAGTACCGATTTGAAGATTTGCAAGGGAATCTTGAAAACCAGGTTGTGATTCAACAACACCTTGCAATTCAACTATTCCTCATTCTTCGCAGTTTCCTTCGTTGCAATTGCACTTCACACGAATCTGCATCTCTTTTGCAACTTGTGTGTGAATCAGCCACCAGTATTGGGGGTGCGGCGAACGAACTAGGGTTCTTAGTTCTTAGTTCTTACTTACTTCAGACAGAGTGCTCAACAATTTGTTTTTTCCTTTTTAATAATTGTTAATTCAATGAAAAAGTTTGTGGGAAATCAATTCCCGCCCAAATTCAGATTATTATTATTATGTGTTAATTATTAGTTAACCTAGATTAACTAGGTGTATCTAATCTAAGCTACTCATAAAAAAATCATTTGCTATAATACACCTATTTATTTTTAAGAAGGTATATATGTGTTAGAAAATGATAACTAAAAACAAGTTAAATATACCCTAAGGTATACTAACAAACTTTATTTTTTTAATTGGTTATAGTTCAACTGCATCACATTTGGTTCGATGCACGAACCATATGTGTCCAATCAAAATCCACTAGCACATAAAACAAAACTACAAGGATTGTTGGCGGTTTAAGCTCACAATAACAAATTTCAATTGGATTAAATATTAATTACTCTGATTGGAGTTTGGTTGTCCGGCATCCAAACGTGGACAACTTAAGTCAAGTTTTTAGCTTCAATTCCAAGTCAATTTCTCCCTACAGGTCTTCCATAAGTAAGTTTTTGCAATGTTAACATTATGTATCCTAATAATTGTGTAACATTATGTTTTTTTTAACAGATGATACAACAATGTTTTGGTGACTTAAATCCTACAATGATTTACTCCTACAAGCCGGTCATGCTAGTCATGCCCAAGCCGAATTGCTTTTCCAAAAGGATAAACCAATATTTACTTTTGAAAGCGGTTAGGCCTTTCCAATGACAATCGACTTCAATGGCGACAACTGTATGATACCACCACGATTATCCAAAGTTACCGAATGCCGGTACAAAACATCACAATGACTTCTTTGCTTGGATGATGCCTTTGGTGGTAGCCTCAGTAGCCATGATAGCTTTCATTGCTTGGAGAATGCATAGATACATATATAATGATATATTTATTGCATTTATATCCTCCATTGTATCATGTGGTGCAAGGATACATAATTTATTTATATAAAAGACTGAATTAAGGGAGATAGTCTGTAGTTTAGACCTGGGAAAGAAGGAGATCTAAAAGTTGTGTCGAGTAAACTTTCGTCAAACTTTACACTATAATTTCATTCTAAGTAGAAATTATTATTGTATACTAACACATTTTATTTTTCTAATTGGTTACAGCTCAAATGCATCACATTTGGTTCAATGCACTAACTATATGTGTCCAATCAAAATCCATTGGCACATACGGACGCACGCTAAGCAAAAAACAAAAAATGGTGCTCTAAAATTTTGGTGTCCTTGTAGTCGCTCCTCCCGAACACTCTCTGAAACTCCTTCGCTCCTCCCGAACACTCTTACTACTTTTTTACTTGCATTTGACGCATTATGGGTGCCATAGAACTCCACTCATTGAAGCATTGTAACGAAATTTCGACTAAATGGAGCATGTTGTGTAGAAGGTGCTGCAGAATTATCAAGACACATAGCGATCATTAGTCCATTTGATTATGTCTCACTTGATTGTAATGTTTCCAGTGGAATCAAGTGGTCATTAGCTTGTGTGTGGTAGAACAACGCAAAGAAGATGAAGATCAGAAGCTTGGACATTGTTGTGAGATGGGAGAAAATTAAAATTATTGGTTCATCCGACATGTAACATAAGTTAGTAATGAACCACACACACAAAAAAAAAAAAAAAGAAGTTTGAAAACTTTTCAATAATTTTCTGTCCATATACAAAGCAAATTTACATATGTAAAGAATTATCGCAGCATGCCAACTCGAAAGCAAAGTTTCAATGTAACTTCAAAATCTTAAAAATACAATACAGGAACATGTTTCAATTTCAACATAAACCACCGCTAAAGGTTGTGTTTCTTGTTATAGAATGAGGGAAGAACATAATCATTGTTACCAACCCTTGTTCGAAAATGGAATGTGATGGCTCTCTCAATTTTGATCTCTTGTAGCTTCAATATAAGCTAAGTATGTTTTCCACCATTTGCCACCAAAACATCTTCAACCAATCTCAAAGGTGTGAAAACCAAAACCTTTTCAATTTTCCACTTTTCTTATCAAGCATATCCGATAAAATTCACCGTGTTATATGGTATAAATGAAGGACTAGGTTGTTTTCTGAAATAACTAGTGCTTAGACTTTGCTATAGATTTAAAAATCCAACATATAAATAAAACAACAAAAATCGAATGTGAGACTGAATAATTTTGGTGGCCAAATCTCAACGGCAGTGTTGATGTATCATGGCTAATTGATGCAAACTTTTCTTCAGAGTTTCCTCACCTGTGCACATAAAGAAAAAGGTAAAGAGTTTTATCCGTTATTCATGAATGATTTCTACTTGGAAGATTGAAAACGGGAAACAACAGTAAGTTTGGCAAAATCACAATGCCATTGTGACTTCTCCTATGTAGCTTTCGTGAAAATCACAGTGGCACACTGTGATTCCTTCAAACTTATACCATTTGATCCAAACATGAAATGGAAACATGAGGCACTTTTTGTAATTAAAGTGAAAGCAAGAAATAGAAACAAAAAACATTTTCTCAAACCAACCAAGCTTTAGTTTTTTTTCATAAAGTTTCATGAATCTTCATTTCATCTAATCTTGAATAATGGTGCATCTGTAGCCTCCTTACTTTGTTGAAGACAACTTACATAGTCCAATTCTAAATATTCATGCAAATAAATCCGTGATTATATTCAACCAGAAATAGCACATACAGCACAGCTCTACTAGAGTATACCTTAGGATGTTCTTGATTGATCCCCAAAGAGAATTTGAAGTTTTAGTTCCCTCGCTTGAGGCATCACTTTTTGTATCCCTCCACATGAAATCATTGAATTTTCCTTTAGGTATCCCTGGAAAGCACATTTATGAAAGATATCATGAATAATTTTTTATTTTTTCATCCAATAGTATCCAAGTAAAACGAACTATTACCACTGTCATCAGAAGAAAATGAATGACCTCTCCTAGATGCTCTCAGTGAAGCTAACTGCTCAACAAGTGCACGTTCCATGCCACTAAAACATGAATTTGAGGAGAATGAAAATATATCACAACAATGAGAAACTTCAATAATGCATTCATTCAAGAGAAAAACCCCATGTTTATAGTAGACAGTAAACAAAGAAATATATACAAAAGTCACTAAAAAACTACTTTGTCATGCAAAGAAAAGAAGTTCAAACTAATCGTGAATAGAATTGATGATAGTTATGGTAGCTAGGGTGCATGTTGAGGAAGCAAAGAGGTAGTACTAGTGTATAAACTGCTAAAGTAATACTCTCTCCGTTCCTTTTTAAGTGTCGTTTTAGCATAAAGAAAAAAAGTGTTCTTAATTTGAAAAAGAAAAAAAAAAGTCCTTCTTTCACTTCCCCTCCAAAAACCAACTCGCAAACAAAGCCTTAGAGTTTGGATTGGACCTAACTCAACCCCTTACAAAATTGGCTTGTACAGTGAGAGATACCTCACATTTATAAACTCAATTTCAGGTCTTATCTCATCCAATGTGAACTCTTAACACACCCTTCATTCTCAGGATTAAGCATTTGGAGCGTTGCCTAAAGACAGTAGGACACTCGATAATGGGTGGCTCAATGAACCATCTTAGCTGTAAGTTGAGAGATGCTTCCCATTTATAAACTCGTTTTATATCTTATCTCATGATTCTCATCCAATATGAAACTCTTAACAATTATTTCAAGTTTAAACTTATAGTATTTCATTTGCAACTACCGGAAGTTTCCAATAACAACATTAAATGCAGTCATAAAAGGGAAACAAAGGCTTAACTATTAAATGGTTAAGTAAATAAACATTGAAAATTGATGCTCACGGACTCTTAAATAAGAGTACACAAGTATTCTATCAAGACGTATTGACAGAACTCTAAGTTTTCCAGCACATTCAAAAAGTCTAACTTAGATAACTATGATAAATAGTTTTTTGAGGGATATAAGAAATTAGTAAAGATGGTAAAAAAAAAATACAGACCTGATATCTTTAGGAATATGAACATTTACAACGAAGTAATGATCACCCCGAATAGATGGTTTATTCATGTCAGGGACTCCCAATCGTGATAACTTTACTGAATGTCCATGTTGAATCCCTGAAGGAATTTTAAGGTCCCTGAAACCTTCAACGGTTTCTACCTGGAATAACAAGTTTAAAGTCAAAACAACATTCAAAGACATACAACAGGAAAAAGACATTCCTTTACCAAACCATACTTTAAAGATGCTTATCACATTTTTGTTCTAGTCAAATAAGATTCGAAAAGTAGGGAAAGATCCCTAAAATAAGTAAAATCCTTAAATGACAAAGTTACCATAAACTTTAGCATATTAAGGAAAGATTCCAATATAAGACAGATTTCTAAAAGAACATAATTATCTAAATAAACAAGTTTCTCCATTTTGCAACATAATGTTGCCATTTTTTGGGTATAATTAGTACCTTTTAACAGACCAAGTTTCTCCATTTTGCACCATAAATGTTGTCATTTTTGTAGTTAATTCATACCTCTTTAACAGACCCTAGTATTGCCTCTGTGAAGTCAATGTTAATCTTTGAGTATAAATGGAGACCCTCTCTCCAAATTCCTCGTTTTTCATCAACATGGAAGACAACAAAAAGATCCCCAGTATAACACCTGAAAAAATGCACCAAATTAATGGTCAGCACTAAGCGCTTATATGAGTTGAAATATAGTGATTCTGAACATCTTTCTGCTTCTGGTTGCAAATCAATAGTCTGTTAAAATAGACAGTTTTAATTTCACGTACTTTTTGAAGTTCTCTTTGGTCTCAAGAACATATGATACCATTTTTCATCATTGCACAAAATGAACTGTAACAGTTTTGTGGTAATGTCTAAAAAAATACTCATGGTGTTAAGCATAGGTTCTTTCATTAGCATCAAAATTGATAGTTAAGAATACTGGAATGATTATCCAAAACAAAGAAAAGAATAAAGGAACGAATATAGGGAAGTTCCTCATATTTGTAATCGGAAATATTTTGGTTCTTCAATGGTGGCTTCATGGTAAACTAGATAGAGAATTAGCTGAAAACCAGTAACTTGTCGTGGCAAGCTGATCATCCATATACACAAAACATTCGACATTTAGGCTCTTTTTGGATAAATAGTGAGCGCTTTTAATAACATAAGCGCTTATCATATAAGTGGTTGTATATAAGCTATTTCAATCTAGTGAAATTGTTTCCATATAAGCTATAAGTTGTTTTCATAAGTTGTCCTGGAGAGGTTATGAAAATAAGTTGTTTTAGTTGAAAACAACTTATGGATATACCATACCATAAGTTCTCCGAAACAGTCTCACAAGTCACATAAGGCTTATACCAGTAAATAAGCTCAGATAAGTCAATTCATACACGCCCTTATTTATTTAACAGTGATGTGAAAAAGAACTACTTTGCAATCTTTTTAACAACTTTTTTTTTCTTTCACTTTTACTATATATATAACTGGAATGCACCCCACAAATCAAAGCATAAGTCAATATTAAGAAAAAGAGTGTACATGTGATGCTAGTTCTTGTAATCATGTATTATAGATATATCCTATGAGGCTATAGAGTTAGTGCCATGATGCTAACCTCCTCTTATCAAAATTCCCTTCACCACGAATTTGCATCGTGTCTCCATCATTGACACCAGGAGGAACAGTCACTTCCATTTTTCGTTTAGCTTGCACACGACCACTGCCATCACACTTTCAACAGCTTTCTTTGATTATCATACCGACACCACCACACTTGGAGCAGGTAGAAACCTGAATATCACATGGCATCATTGAATATACTCTTGTTATAATGTCTCAGATAATTTAAACATAATTGGAAATATAGTCATTCATTTATTAAATCTATTTAATTTAAATTACCTGAGACATCATTCCAAACGGTGTTTTCTGAGTTTTCTTCTCTCCTCCTTTGCCACCACAATTTGTGCATTTTTTAATGTCATTCGTTGATTTAGCTCCTGTACCATCACAAATGTTACATGTCTCATAACAAGAAACTTCGATCTTTCTCTTTCCTCCAAAAATAGATTCTTCAAAGCTCAAACGAAGGTCATACCTGCAATGTAGAACAAAATTAAGTTAATGCTGTACACTGCCGACAAGTGACAACTGCCTTTTCTCTGTAACAAGAGCCAAAATTTACCGAATATCATGGCCACGGTTTCTATTGTTTCTCATAGTGAAGCCGAAACCCCCTTCATCGCTAAACAGTCCCTCCGAACGACCAAAGTATGCATCAAATAAATCAGAAGGATCAACCTGATAAATTCGAAGGCCATGAGCAGTTAAAATAAAAAAAAACACGTACTTTGGCGGGAAATGAAAAAACAGGAACAGTTTTAATTCTGTAGAACTACATCACCATACCAAAGAGTCTTAAGTTCATTTTGACATCGTAGAAAGCAAAATACTTGAATATAGACATACATACCCCTGAGGGACTGGCCGGTCCTCCATTTTCTCCTTGTAGTCCTGACTCACCAAAGCGATCATATAAAGATCTTTTCTCATCATCTGATAGAACCTATTTGCATACTTTGTTACCAACTGAATAAAAAGAGACGGATACAGATATGGTATGTAAAAGTTATAATCCATGTAGTCAGATAAGTAGTATCCATAAATTTCATTAATCCAGCCTTGTATACTAGGTGGAGGAATCACTAGCTCATTGCAATGCCAATGTTCAGACTTCAGATCACGAGCAAATGGATAGCATAACAGAAGATGAAAAAAATTATGGATGGTATGGTATGAAGAATAAAGCATGTTAAATAAATCCAAAAAATAAATAAATTGATCATGCATTTCTAACAATAGAAAACATATCATTGTAGCGGTAGAAGTATTACCTCGTAGGCAGCACTAATCTCTTTGAACTTCTCTTCTGCTCCTGGGCTTTTGTTCATATCTGGATGATACTGATCCCAAAATATAAACATTATTATGAACCAACATTTCCAAAAGCTTATATTGTTGGATAAGAGTACATTAATGGGGTAGTTACATCTAAAATACCCTGTCATGGCCCTTTGGGCTTAGAGCATGGATAATAAATAAGCAAGTCATAAAGCACGGACACCTCTATGATTAGGAGTGTCACGATGTCCAACACTCGTACGACACATGTCAGATAGTTAAAACAGGTGTCCAAAAAATCATTTTTACCTTTTCTCCGACATTCCTTGGATCGATGCCGACACGTATAAGACACTCATACAACATGTGTTGGACAAGTGCTCCAAAAATATATATTTTTTTTTTGCTTCTACTCTTCTTAGACACATATTAGACATATTTACAAGGACTAAAAATGTGTCGAAACAATAATGTTGATCAATGACGGATTAAAGAGATTACATTTTTATAGTGACAAAAAAATTGAATTCTAGACCACATGGTCATTACGACTCTAGTATCATGTATGACCAACACTACCAAAAGTTTAGGTTTTGGGTAAAGGTGCGCAAATGATCTATGTCTAACAAACAAACCTTAAGTTGTATATTACCAGAACTATAAATGCACCAAATGGCATGTACACATATTTCTTACAGCTTTTGAATTGCTAATTTCAGTTAAGTCCAATAAATGGAATTTCTTTAAAAAAAAAGTCCAATAAATGGAAGGTCTTAACAATCTCAATTTCCGATTATCATGGTTGTCAAACTCAACAATATGTATAAATTCATGGTATCTTTGTAGACTCGACTCGTGGACCCGCGTGAGTTTACTCAATGCAAACATAATGTTCAAAATATTTATTATACTATATAAATAAACACAATTTAATCCTATTGTAAGTAACTTTAACTATATAAGTATTCTGAAAGCAACCAATAAATTAGACTAAGACAGCCCAACCCAAGTTTATGTGAGCCTATTCGAGTTTACATAGAAACAATGGCATAAGTGTGTTAAATCAATTTTGATACCTAGACTCGTAAACTCACACGATTCTACAAGTTAGCTTGAGAATTCGACAACCATGACGATTACTAATGGTAATAGGTCATGGTAGACTGTGGTAGAAAGAGGACATAATCATTAATAAAGAATTTATTTCACACGGATTAATGAAGAAGAAAGGAAGCTACAAGAACAACTAAGATGAAACAACAACAACAACAACAACCAAAGTCTTGCCCCATTAAGTGGGGTTGCGGCAGTTCTAAATTGTGGTATGCGATATTAAGGTTTTAGAGGTTTCCGCAACAGCATCACAACCGCAATTGCGGCCACATTATCATGTTTCACATTGTAACCGCGACAACAAATGCATTTTAGAACCATTGCATATAATATACTATATCAAATCATATCTAAAGATAGACCATTCAACTACAAACTTTCTTAATGGTTTGACTTGCAGTGTTGCTTTAACTAAAGGAGAATCCTCCATGTGATCTACCTCCTAAATGATGCTCACATGGGTTTTCACTTTTCCCTACACATGCCCAAACTACTTTAGAAGAAATTCTACCATCTCTTCTGCAACATAAGATGCCTTTACTTTTTCTCTAACAATTACTTCTTCTCTAAAAATGATGCCGACAAAGCCACATTCTACAAAAATGAAACTGCTTCATCTTCGTGCTATCCTTAAAAGGTCTACTTGTTTTGTGTTGGGTCGTGAGCAGTGTTGTCGATGGTAGATTATGGAGGAATGCCAAACAATACGCCATATAAACACCGACATGGTGGGGCATCCCTGCACATATTGACTATGGAAGTTGTCAAAAAATCTGCCATGCCATCCCTCTAGGCAGTGCCACGGCGGCAATCATTTAACAACACTAGTCGAAGGGGACCCTATAATATAGAGGGATCATCACACTGGGTTCATTTAGATCATTCCTATTCAATGTGGAACTAACCAATCACACTTGAATTCCAACAGTTTGCTAGGTTTTAAATTACGGTGTGGAAACGAAATCAATTTTTAACCACAATTATCTAGAAAGCTAGTGTCACTACAATTTCTAGTATTCTACTCCACCAAGTACACCTCATATGAAATAGAAAAAAACAAAAAATGTAATCATCAATTTTTATTAATGTGACATCAAATAAGCTATCTAGCAGCGCTTATCGAAATAAACTGAAAACAACAAGTTGTTTGCATAAGCTCTTCCAAACAATCTCATAAGTCCTTATGCTAATAGATAAACTCGAATAAGTCAATCTAACTAAACCCTTGGTTGGTCTAATATGCTAAAAATTACTGAAATCTCAAAGTTTTAATTATTAAAAAAAAGACAATTATAAGCATAAACTTCACATAAACTCAATAAGTAGACAAGCCAGATTCCAATTCCCCACATTTTACTCCATTTCCTCAAAAACCAAACACGACCCATAAAAATTACCACTGAAACGAATCAAAACAAATAACAAATTGCAAAACCCATTTAAAAATAAAAGTAAACATGAAACCTTGCGCGCTAATTTCCGATAGGAGGTCTTGATTTCTTGCAACGAAGCATTGTTGGTAAGATTCAAAGTTGAGTAGTAATCATTTCCAGCTTTGGGTCTGACAAGTGAGGCAAAACGAGAGCGGTTTCTGGTTGAGGAGAAAGGGAAGTTGAGGTTTGAAGGGGTGGCAACTGTGAAAAGAGAAGAAGATGGCATTGATAATGGGATTTGATTTTGGAATGTAGAGGAAGGAATTTCATACATGCTAACAAGATACGACAAGTTTAGTGTAACTACCCGCGTGTTTTTGGAATGCAGAGGAAGGAGTTGTTTTTTTTTTACTCAATTATAGGCGGTACGTTTATTTTGGGTTTCAATTTGATTTCTTTAGTTTAAATCGCTTATCAATTTGATCCCTTACATTTTAACTGTTTACATCAGTTAGTCATTTCTGTCAGTTTTGTCACATGTGGCATCAGTTTGTATATGTAGACAGACACATGGACACTTGGACATATGTATAACGAGACAATAATACAATATACATTTATTTTATCTACAAAACAGTTGAATTATGAAAAGAAAAAAAAGCAAAAAAAAAAAAACAGATTTTTTTGTTGTTACAAATAAAAAATATTTTATTAATCATCAATTATATTGTTAAATGATAACTAAAATTATGTACCAACAACGGCCTCCTGTTGGCCATTGAGATGGATTTTGATGAGCTTGTCTACTACTCAGATTCTTTTTCTCTTGTATTATTAGCCTTGTTTACTAAAAAAAAGAAAAAAACCACACAAACAAAATTTTACACAAATGGTTTAATCACTAGACTATTAACTACATTGTATTATTTTTTACTGTTAACTACAGTAATACATAAACTTGACAAATCCATCTGGGTGATGAGGAGCCACATTGTGGAGGGAATCCATTAGGGAATTCAAAATAGGATGGTGATTAGAAAAATTCAGCCTTGCTAACACCTTCACAAATCCATCTGAATTCAATCGCCAATTTTTGTTACAAAGAACTCTATCTAGTCTTTTATAAAAATGCCGACCACCTTGGAAATTTGGGCCTCTATGAGTGAACTTAGGTCCCATAGCACCAATATCCAATAAGTTGCATGAACTTGTTACATTTTTTTTTTTATTGAAGCAAATGATCCACCTATCTTCTCAGCAGAAAAAACTATATCTTTAAAATCTCTGATAAGTAACCACACCTCATTGATATTGTTTGCAATAGAGCTCAAGTTCTCCCAAAGCATTTTTCTATTCTCTTAATTAGGACCAAATAGATAGGGATAAAAAAAATCAATAATCACCATTAGTATATCGAACTTTGATATACAATCAGAACTCTTTACTACAAACATCAACACTAATGTGATCAATCTGCCAAGCCAAGCTACAATTATACCACCCGCAGAACCATGAACTTCAGTTGCAGCAAATCCATCGGATACTAATAACTTGAAAGTATGGCCTGGTTTATTAGGATCACATATTGTTTCAAAATTAGCAAGCATAATTAGGTTATGCACAGAAACATATTACTCACAATAGCGGTAAAATTTGGCCACCTCCTCCTTGTCTTACTAATGGTTATTTTTCTTTCAAAAGATCAAATGGTTAAGATTAAAACATATATTGTGAGGATACCTCTTCACAATATATGGCTATTTTTCACGATGCATGATCAAAAAGATGTCTATTTCATTACAGAGGACAATGGTGCATCCATGTCTAAAAGAATACGTCATATCTCAATTATAGATGGAAGACATCTAAGGAAGTCACCCGGTTACCCAATATTGTATCTTTGAAGACATGTATAACTCCTAATTTGCTAATGTTGATGAACTTTCACCTCATGTACTGGAATGCTATTCTTTACGAGTTTAAGATATCTAAAGTATATATGTTTAAGATATCTAAAGTATTGAATGCACCATTATGATTAGTCTCCTTCTTCATTGACGATTTTATTGGAGCTTTAGATGTTTGAAGTCATATATATATATATATATGTTAGATAATAATATTATTAGGGCTTTAAGTATTGGGCTTTATATGTTAGTAGTTTAGTAGTCCATTAGGAATTATTATAAATTATTTTGTAGTCCTTATTTTGTTAAGTAATGCTATTATAATATTATTGAAACCCTAGCCGTCACTTTGCTTATCATGGTTACAGACCGTTGATTTCCATCAGACAGCCAAGATCTGATCTCATCAAGACTGTCTGATCAATCCGACAGCCCAGATCATCCTGATCCATCAGATTCCAGCGCGTGCGCCACACTGGATTACACCCTGGAGAGAGAAAAATTTGCTTTTTAAAAGTAGGATACGTGTCACACAATGGTTGGCTGGACGTGATTTTTGTTCATTTAATACTTTGAACTCAATTATTTCGTTGTAAATTAATTTTTTATTTTTTTTTATACCAAAATTCATAAAATTTTTTTCCTACAAATAGAGACTTGGTTCGTTTGATTTGGACACCGAAAAAAAAATGCAATTTTTCACTACCTTAATCTCATTTTTTGTCTACTAAATACGTTACTTGTGTGTTGTAATTTAACACGCACCACTCAACCAACTCACTGAAACCATTATACCAGGAAAATAGTAGATAATATTCTGAAACTTTTGGTATATTTTATGAAATTTTTGGAGACCTGAAACTATTTTTAGTTAATTAAATGAGATAAAACGGTAATTAAAAACTAATGTTTGTTTCTGAAACCATTTTACTGGTAGAATGGTTGTACATAGTTGTATTCTGAAACCATTTTACTGGTAGAATGGTTTCAATGAGTAATTTATTAATTGTGTTTGCTTCTGAAACCATTTATCTGGTACAATGGTTTCAGAGAGTTGTAATCTGAAACCATTTTGCTGGTAGAATGGTTTCAGTAAGTTGATTATTAGTTATTTGCTTCTGAAACCATTTAGCTTGTAGAATGGTTGCACATAGTTATACTCTGAAACTATTTTACTGGTAGAATGGTTTCAGTGAGTAATTTATTAATTGTGTTTGCTTCTGAAACCATTTAGCTGGTAGAATGGTTTCAGTGAGTTGATGTAAGGTAGTGAAAAATGAGATTAAGGTAGTGAAAAATTGGGTTTTTTTTTTCTGTGTCCAAATCAAACGAACCAAGTCTCTATTTGTAGAGAAAAAAAAATTATGAATTTTGGTATAAAAAAAAAATAAAAAATTAATTTACAACGAAATAATTGAGTTCAAAGTATTAAATGGAAAAAAATCACGCCCAGCCAATCAGACAGCGACACGTGTCCTGCTTTTAAAAAGTAGATTCTTCTCTCCAGGGTGTAATTCAGTGTGGTGCACGCGCTGGAATCTGATGGATTCGGATGATCTGGGCTGTCTGATTGATCAGACAGTCTTGATGAGATCAGATCTTGGCTGTCTGATGGAAATCAACGGCCTGTAACCATGGTCCTGCGGTACGCGCGCGATACTGGATCCGCATCCATTGATGGTAATTTGGTTAATTAATTAAAAAGAATGGGTATTTTGGTCAACTGAAAAGGTGCGCTTTGCTAATTTAGACCCAATTGGGTCTAAATTAGCAGCCCCATATATATATATAGGGGAGGGATCAAATTACACTGGTGTAACATTTGAGTAATGTTTCACCGCTCAATAACGCTTCAACGAATATAAATTTTACAAAATCTACCGTTGGATTGAAAGTTTATATCATATAGATCATTCATGTTCAATTTTATAAAAATCTATAATCATTTGATATGTTATTGAGATTGATCAAACTTAACGGTATCCAACAAGCAATTATCATTAGAATTTCTTCGACCGCCGTGATTGTCAAGCTGAAACTTCCATTAGTATGAGGTTGACTCAAATCATCACATACGGATGGTGGAAGAATCACACCATTCCCACTTAACAAATAATACAAGATATTATTACCTTGTTCTCCTTGTTTGAATGGTAGTGTAATGGATTCCGAAGTTATGTTATAGTTATTGTAAGCTGCATAAATATGAAATTCTTTATAATTTATGTCAGCTTTTTTGTTTGGGTTTATGAATATTAAATATATTTTGATTCTGGAGTTCACACCGGTTCCAAAAATGTTTAATTTATCTATTTTAATTTTATACATGGCAAATTTTGGTTTGACTGGTTTATTTGCCGACACAAAATAAATAAATAAAATTATTAGAGAAATGGTTACGAATAGGAGGAATCCTAAGAAAATTCTTTTCAATTTGCCATTGTGGTTGTGGTTAATTAAAAGAAATGAAAGGAGAGGAGAGTGTGTTAGGGACAGAGATATTAGTATTACTTTTGAAATTGGAACTTCCAAAAAAACAGGGGAATTGATTACAGTGAAGGAGTGATCCGGGAGAAGAATGAAGGAGCAGAGAGAGTGAGTGAGAGATAGAGATTACCTTTGGAATTGGATTATAGTGAACGGGAGTTAAGAAAAACAGAGGAATTGAGATGCAGTGAAGAATGAAGAAATATAGTGTTGAATTTGATTATAAATTCAGAGTATTTAATTGAGAGTGTTTTGAAGGGGGGAAGAAACAGAGGAAAGTTTGCCACTGAATTGCAGTGAAGATGAGAAACTTTGTCCATGACTCCATGCTATATATAAACAGGGGAAAAACAGTGTAAGGAGAGAGCTTGTTCAAACAAAAAAAGTAAGGAGAGAGTGAGGGGTGTTAAGGAAAATATTGTTGAAGGGGTGGAAAAATCTTCAAAAATAAACTAGTACCTAATTATTTATATACGTTGTTATATTTTTTATTTTATTATAGATTTTTTTTGTTAAAAAGTTTGTATATTTATGAGTAATTTACATGTGAGTGCGCGCGTGCGTGCGTGCGCGCATGTGTGCACGTGTAAAAGTCATTTTAATTTTCCATAGACTCACCAATAGATCCAGAGTTAAATTATTATAGTTCAAAATATGTTGTACATTATGGTTCCAACATACTTAAAAGTCGAAAGAGATAGATTAAACCTTTGGTGCATTGATTTTAATTTACCATGTAAAGACAGTTTGCATATAAAATCATATTAAACCTACACAATTAGACATCGATAGTTATCTTACAAACTCTTAATTGACAAGCTTAATTTAAAATGCAAGTTTGCATATGTAATCAGTTTGAACATGATTACTTATATTAGAATCTGATAATTGTCAGACTTAATTTAAATTAGCTATATAAAATCAATTTTCATGTAACTGTCCAATGGTAAATTATACTATAAGTGATAATTGAACCATAGTTAAAACTCCAATCTTTATACATTACATTGAACCATGATAAACAGAGTTCCAAAGGAGACAAAACTCCAATCCAATCCTTGTACATTATGTCAAAAAAAAAAACCAAAATTATAAATCTATTCTAGAGGAAAGTGTTACAACTCGACAAAGGTACATTTACATCGCTCTCAGTTTGAAAAGAAACAACACTGTCACAGATAACTTCGATGTTATACCGGGATGTTTCCAACAAGCAATTATCATTCGAAGTTCTTCGACCGCCGTGATTGTCAAGCTGAAACTTCCATTAGTATGAGCTTGACTCAAATCATCACAGACGGATGGTGGAAGAATCACGCCATTCCCACTTAACAAATAATACAAGATATTATTACCTTGTTCTCCTTGTTTGAATGGTAGTGTAATGGATTCCGAAGTTATGTTATAGTTATTGTAAGCTGCATAAATATGAAATTCTTTATAATTTATGTCAGCTTTTTTGTTTGGGTTTATGGATATTAAATATATTTTGATTCTGGAGTTCACACCGGTTCCAGAAATGTTTAATTTATCTATTTTAATTTTATACATGGCAAAGTTTGGTTTGATTGGTTTATTTGCCGACACAAAATAAATAAATAAAATATTAGAGAAATGGTTAGGAGTACGAGGAATCCTAAGAAAATTCTTTTCCAATATGCCATTGTGGTTGTGGTTGAAAGGAGAGGAGAGTGTGTTAGGGACAGAGATAGATATTAGTATTACCTTTGGAACTGAAACATGTGAAAAACAGAGGAATTGAAGCCTGAAGGAGGTTGTTGGTGTTGGAATTTTTGCTCTGCTTTTGAGGGATGATGTAACGTGTAAAATTATGGAACGGAGCAGAGAAGGAGTGATCCGGGAGAAGAATGAAGGAGCAGAGAGAGTGAGTGAGAGATGTGAGTGAGTGAGAGATTAAGTAAGGATTATTAAGTTGAGAGAAATGGGTTGTTTATGAGGCAAAGGGGTTATTGGCGTGAGCGAGAAGATGAGGAAAGAGGGAGAGTTTGCTGCACTTGATGTGTTGGGAAATAAAGGAATGAAATAGAAATTGGTAGTGATTTATGCTTAGTCTTATGGAACGGGAATATTTGTATTATTATAGATGAAATAAGGACAACTAAAATGGGTCTAGTACAGATAGAAGAAGGAATATCAGAAATTTTAGAGAGGAATTAAGCAATCACCAATTTCTTGCATCACACTATGCTCACATGTTTGTTATATAATGGTAGAGAAGAGGGATAGTGTTGTAATTTCGTCTCTGTTGCTTTCAATTCATTATTAGTAATTTTTGTTTTTGATTACTTTATAACATTATAATTAGATTGTTGAAGGGGTGGAAAAATCTTCAAGAATAAACTAGTACCTAATTATTTATATAAGTTGTTATATTTTTTATTTTATTATAGATTTTTTTTTGTTAAAAAGTTTGTATATTTATGAGTAATTTACATGTGAGTTGTAACGACCCAAATTTAATTATTAGTAATTAATTGATTATTTGCATTTATTTTATTTGTGGTTTTTAATGTAATTAATTAATTATGTGTTAATTGTTGGTTTACGTGTTTTTAATAGAAATAACTCATTAAGAATAGAATGAGGGAAGTGATGTGTTAGAATATGTTTTAGGCCCATTTAGTAAAGGGGCATTTTGGTAAAAGAAGAATGGGGTAAACCTAACTATATAAGGACCAAGTTAGAGAGAGGTTGTCATAAATTATGATTTTGATGGAGGTAGAGAGAGAAGCTCTCAAGAAAGAATAGATAAAGAGAAAGTTAGAGAAAAGAAGAGAAAGAACAAAGAGTGAAGAGGAAAACTAAGTAGAGGGAAAGATTGAAGAAGAGCTAGAAGATGAAGGACTAAAGAATCCAACATCAATAAGGTATGAGAGTAGTAATTTATTCATTTTGAGATGATTCATAAAGAGGGGAGAAGAACCTTTCTTCTCCATACCCAAACTCTTTCATCTCTATGGGTTGTGGTTAATTTGGGAATTGGGAATGTGTTTATATTCCTTGTTGATGCATATATGATATCATTGTTTTTGATTGATTGCTCAAGCTTTGCAAAAATGGTGGGTTTTGAGATTTATGATAAAATCTAATAACTTGAAGATAAATGATTAATCTTGATGATTTGGTGTTTTAACTTATGTTTAAGTTGTTTTATATGAGTTATTTGTTGGGTATTAAATGTATGTGCTTTCCCTAAGTTCAAATAAGTGATTTTGGTGAAAATAAGCACTTTTGGGTCAAACCCACGTTCAAAACGCGTTATTTTGAAAATCTGGAAAATAGTCTTTGCGTCGAATAGGTCGACGCTACGGCGTCGCTAATTTTTTCTGCATAATAATTATGCAGTATGAACAGGTCCTTGCGTCGAAACTTGTCGACGCTATAACCGACGCAACTGTTGGTTTGACAGTTTGACTATTGACCTTGACTTTGACCAGACTGCGTTGACCGTTGACTGAGTGTTGACTTTCCGATGGTTCATGCACCCGGAACCTATTTTTCACAGTTTTTTGTGTAGATTCCGAATATGAAGTTAGTTTTCTGGAATAATGCTTTCTTGTTAATAATTTCTTATGTTAGAAGCATGATTTAGAAATAAAATGAGTTTTATGAATTTAAATGATTGAACAATTAAGAATATATGCTAGTATTCTATTCAATGATAGTTAGTTTGTTGATTGATGGAATAAATGCATTATGTGTGACAACGATGCTTGTGATTGAATCATAATATGAATTGTTAATTGATTATGGAGTTGATAATTAATTGAAATAGTAATTATGATTGATAGTGTACATACATATTGGTATATGTGTAAATGTAAATATCATATAATTGCTATGTGAACATTTCATGCACTCATGTTGTATGATTTGCCTTTGGTAAGGTTGGAAATCCAATGTAATTGGTCAAATGCATAACCGCTTTGGTAAGCAAATGAGAGATGCAGAGGGATATAAGTTTATCCAAAAAGGAATGGTACCACATGCATTAGATATGCATTAGGAGACATACATTTCTAATTGACATTAGTGTGCATTTAGGAATTATGTGTCATTTGTACTTGATACTTGATAATTGTCATTGATTTAACATAAGTGTTTCTTTGATAATTATGTGTGTATTTGTTATCTAATTCGCTATGCTATATTGTTAATGAGTATGCTTATTAGATAGAATTGTGTATGAACATATATGCTTATGCCTTACTTTTATTTACTCAAGTGTGGATAGTAATCGAGTTACTTGCACTTAGTCGGATATTTTGCTAACTCTCTGTTTTGTGTAAGTGCTGGACCTTTGGGGGTCCAGGTTCTCAGGTCGTGTGTTCGAGTATTGATGAAGCTCCGCTCTGATTGTGACACGAGAAAAAGGGGTTTTATATATGTAGAGTCCTCTAGTCTTAATTATTTTGTATAATTAATAATACTTTATTTAATTCAAAGATTTGGTTTAAACTCGTATTCTACCAATTAATGTTATTAGTAAGGTTTTGAAGTAATTTGTAATATCTCGAACCAATATTTTATCAATCTTTTTTATTTAAGTCTTTGACTTTATTTGATCTGCTGCGTAGTTTTTGAAAATAAGATTCTAAAGGTAAGAATAAGGCTAATATTGGGTTTGGGTGTTACAAAGTTGGTATCAGAGCTCCGTTGTCTTCGGACTGCGTGGGTTATGTGTGTCAATCAGAGCAAGTCTGTGCAGTCAGACTGAGTGTGTGTAGTGTCAGTCGCGTTTGTGTATCTCTTGTGTCTTCTTGTGATGTAATTTTGTAGTTACACTTGCACATTAGTCACTATTTAATTATTTTGCAAATATGTGTGATTAGTTTGTTGAATCTTGTTGTTATTGGCATGTGTTTTACTTGATTCTTGAGACTAGTATTTTAATTGATATTGAATTTAGCACTTATAATTCTCGCTTCATGTTTGATTGCTAAAATGATGATTCGTTAATACTTGAATTGCTATGAGTCTTATGAGAAAAATGCGATGATTATCTAATTTCACATGTTTGAAAGTTAATTCATGTTTATTATTATGCTTCTATGCTTGATATAACTTAATATGCTTAAAGTTATGACATGATGTGATTCCTATTGATTAATAATAGATGATGTTTTGCTCTAGTTGCTTGAATATGAGACTTTTTGTTTTCTTTGTATTTTATTGTGAGCAAATTAAAGGCAAAGATAGTAATGGTTTTGTTATTCTAACTTGTATGAGATATTGAAATTTATTTTATGCAACGTAGGTTCAAATAGGACTTGAATGAGTTAATGACATTAAAGGTTTAATTAAATTATTGTAGTAGAGTTTATGTGTATTCTTATGCATGTCCTTATGTGTATCTTTGTGTGTAGTTCTTTATGACACGAAATAAATTTCGAACTAGTAGTAATTCTTTATGATGTGAATCTTGTCGAAAATCTAAATTATTTTCTTTTTGAATAAATGAAATTAATTTTATATAAATAAGAAGAGTATAATTGGTAATAAAGTTAAGTGGATTCTAGTATGTGTTTGATATATGTTTTGTTTATATCATGCACTAGATAATTACCATGAAACTTGATTTGTTCCTTGTGAGGTATAATAGGTGGTTATGCTATTTTTAGAAGGATAGAAATTGGTAGTAAAAGTGGATTCTAAAATATGTTTGAACTGTGTTTTATTTTATATGATATGTGCTAGATTAATTGTCATGAAATATTGACTTGTCGTTTTGTTAACTATGCGATATAGTGAATAACTATGTTAGGTTCTTTAAGATGAACTTGGTAAATGTGTTGCACATATTTTGACTACTTTATGTTACCATGATAATTCTCATGTTAAGCTAATTATTTTCTTGCATGACATGTGTATATGAATATGAATTGTTGAACTATTTGAAATTGTTGTTATGTAATATTCATCTTTTTTTGATTCGATTTGTAATTTTAAGATTTATAGAAGATGTATATTACTTGAATATCTATGTGAAATGTTATGTTCGCTTGTGTGCAATTTTTTATGTAGATGTTCATGTGTAGTAGTTCGTAATTACCCTTGTATGCGACATGTGTGCGAACACCGTCGATACTAGTTTCTTCTTTGGAAGATAAGTTAGAACCGTAGAAACCTACAGTTAGTTGTGAGAATCGGGAGTTTTAGTAGACGATTGTAGGTGGGTTTAAGATAAGTAGGGGAGAAGATTATACCCTTCTTGGATGTCTTGAGAGTGAGGAATCAAGCCAAGTGGAGACGTCACCGAAGGAAAGTGTTCAAGTGTAAAGTGGAGACGATTGAAAAGTTTGTTTTGGAGATGGATGAATTGGGAGAGCAGATGGAAGATCTGTTACAGAAGAAGTCTGCCGGACCAATTGTTTCGTCGTGGACGACGTCAGTGTAATTGTGTAAGAAGAAGGACGACAACATAAGACCTATAGTGATTATCAGCAATTGGATGAGGATACCATTTGATGGTTTTATGGATTAGTTAGCCAGTGTCAGTGTATTGAATGCTAGTGTGATAAGTAAGATGGAATTTGAAATCGAGTTGTCATCATATGCAAGTAATGTTGTTTGGTATGACTTATATGAAGAGGATGTTGTATGTGAAGTCGTCGAAGAGTGAGTTTTGGTTACAAGAAGTGAGTTTTGTAATCATGTGTTATAGAGTGGTGGAATGGTTGTGCATTCGTCGAAGGTGGATGTCGTGTTGCAATAGAAAGCCTAAATCAGTTGCTAAGATTATAATTTTTCTAGGATTAATCGATTGTTATCGAAAGCTTATTGGAAGTTTCTTTTAGAATGAGTTTGAGCAGTGTGCTTTTACAGACGGGCAAGTGGTGGTTTAGCGTCAACGAAGTGGAAGATTCATGGGAAAAAGTATATGATTCATGATTTGGAATTGTTGTTGATTCGGGAGCAATATTTTATATGAGACGAGATTTCAAGGGTTCAAGTGATCTCAAGAGTTTGAAGTATCTGTTGATTAAGTAGAGTTGAATATGAGTCAGAGAGAAGCGATTAGAATTTTGAAGTTGATTAAGCAGTTCAGTAATGTAAGATTGATATATGAGATGATGTTTATAAGTGTGAAGTTGAGGATAATAAAGTTAACTAATTATATTCTTGAAGAGCTAAAAATTGGTCGGAAAATAGAGTTGAATTTAATGGACAGATTGGTGCAACATAGTCAAAGTAAAGAAGTGGACTATTCGAGTAGCTGAAGATGAAATTGTGAAATAATGAGGAAAAGTTTATATGTTGGATTTAACCGAGCTCAAGAGAAGAATTATAGGAGAAGGTTACAGTCAGAATCAGAATGTTGGAATCATTAAGTGAAAAAGTACGTTGGAAAATTTCGAATGAGATTTTGGAATAAAAGATGAAGTTAAGTGCGAAGTGTCATTAACAAAAGATATGGAATGAGAAAGTTAGTCGTTGGAAGAACGTGCTAAGTATAAGTATCGGAGAACATTTTTGTGATTATTCGAGAATAAGAGCAAGATAAGTAACTGTCTATAAAAAAAAAAGATTAAGTATGGAAAAGTTGGTGAGGATTAGTAAGATTTAATTCATGGTACTTGGTGTAGTGAAGACGGACGTAATATAAGTGTAGTACTTAATAAGGAAAGTAAAGGACTTTAGATTTAATATTCAATGGAGGTTTCGTGTTTAAGGAAACACTATTATAGTTTGGTAAAGATGGTCGATGCCACCATCATGATTGTTGTCTATCTATTAACAAATTGAGGAACTGGCCGTCCTTGATCTCTTGTTGATAGTAGATGAAATCGTGTTGAATGGATGAGATTAATTTTGTCAAACCTTGGTAGTGTCTAGAGTTTTGGATGTTTTGATTGGAAAACTAGATGAAGTGGTCTTGTTAAGATTGTTTTAGCCAATTTTCGAGGGCGAAAATTCTTTTAAGTGGGGTAGAGTTGTAACGACCCAAATTTAATTATTAGTAATTAATTGATTATTTGCATTTATTTTATTTGTGGTTTTTAATGTAATTAATTAATTATGTGTTAATTGTTGGTTTACGTGTTTTTAATAGAAATAACTCATTAAGAATAGAATGAGGGAAGTGATGTGTTAGAATATGTTTTAGGCCCATTTAGTAAAGGGGCATTTTGGTAAAAGAAGAATGGGGTAAACCTAACTATATAAGGACCAAGTTAGAGAGAGGTTGTCATAAATTATGATTTTGATGGAGGTAGAGAGAGAAGCTCTCAAGAAAGAATAGATAAAGAGAAAGTTAGAGAAAAGAAGAGAAAGAACAAAGAGTGAAGAGGAAAACTAAGTAGAGGGAAAGATTGAAGAAGAGCTAGAAGATGAAGGACTAAAGAATCCAACATCAATAAGGTATGAGAGTAGTAATTTATTCATTTTGAGATGATTCATAAAGAGGGGAGAAGAACCTTTCTTCTCCATACCCAAACTCTTTCATCTCTATGGGTTGTGGTTAATTTGGGAATTGGGAATGTGTTTATATTCCTTGTTGATGCATATATGATATCATTGTTTTTGATTGATTGCTCAAGCTTTGCAAAAATGGTGGGTTTTGAGATTTATGATAAAATCTAATAACTTGAAGATAAATGATTAATCTTGATGATTTGGTGTTTTAACTTATGTTTAAGTTGTTTTATATGAGTTATTTGTTGGGTATTAAATGTATGTGCTTTCCCTAAGTTCAAATAAGTGATTTTGGTGAAAATAAGCACTTTTGGGTCAAACCCACGTTCAAAACGCGTTATTTTGAAAATCTGGAAAATAGTCTTTGCGTCGAATAGGTCGACGCTACGGCGTCGCTAATTTTTTCTGCATAATAATTATGCAGTATGAACAGGTCCTTGCGTCGAAACTTGTCGACGCTATAACCGACGCAACTGTTGGTTTGACAGTTTGACTATTGACCTTGACTTTGACCAGACTGCGTTGACCGTTGACTGAGTGTTGACTTTCCGATGGTTCATGCACCCGGAACCTATTTTTCACAGTTTTTTGTGTAGATTCCGAATATGAAGTTAGTTTTCTGGAATAATGCTTTCTTGTTAATAATTTCTTATGTTAGAAGCATGATTTAGAAATAAAATGAGTTTTATGAATTTAAATGATTGAACAATTAAGAATATATGCTAGTATTCTATTCAATGATAGTTAGTTTGTTGATTGATGGAATAAATGCATTATGTGTGACAACGATGCTTGTGATTGAATCATAATATGAATTGTTAATTGATTATGGAGTTGATAATTAATTGAAATAGTAATTATGATTGATAGTGTACATACATATTGGTATATGTGTAAATGTAAATATCATATAATTGCTATGTGAACATTTCATGCACTCATGTTGTATGATTTGCCTTTGGTAAGGTTGGAAATCCAATGTAATTGGTCAAATGCATAACCGCTTTGGTAAGCAAATGAGAGATGCAGAGGGATATAAGTTTATCCAAAAAGGAATGGTACCACATGCATTAGATATGCATTAGGAGACATACATTTCTAATTGACATTAGTGTGCATTTAGGAATTATGTGTCATTTGTACTTGATACTTGATAATTGTCATTGATTTAACATAAGTGTTTCTTTGATAATTATGTGTGTATTTGTTATCTAATTCGCTATGCTATATTGTTAATGAGTATGCTTATTAGATAGAATTGTGTATGAACATATATGCTTATGCCTTACTTTTATTTACTCAAGTGTGGATAGTAATCGAGTTACTTGCACTTAGTCGGATATTTTGCTAACTCTCTGTTTTGTGTATGTGCTGGACCTTTGGGGGTCCAGGTTCTCAGGTCGTGTGTTCGAGTATTGATGAAGCTCCGCTCTGATTGTGACACGGGAAAAAGGGGTTTTATATATGTAGAGTCCTCTAGTCTTAATTATTTTGTATAATTAATAATACTTTATTTAATTCAAAGATTTGGTTTAAACTCGTATTCTACCAATTAATGTTATTAGTAAGGTTTTGAAGTAATTTGTAATATCTCGAACCAATATTTTATCAATCTTTTTTATTTAAGTCTTTGACTTTATTTGATCTGCTGCGTAGTTTTTGAAAATAAGATTCTAAAGGTAAGAATAAGGCTAATATTGGGTTTGGGTGTTACATGAGTGCGTGCGTACGTGCGTGCGTGCGGGCATGTGTGCACGTGTAAAAGTCATTTTAATTTTCCATTGACTCACCAATATATCCAAAGTTAAATTATTATAGTTCAAAATCTGTTGTACATTATGGTTCCAATATACTTAAAAGTCGAAAGAGATAGATTAAACCTTTGGTGCATTGATTTTAATTTACCTTGTAAAGGCAGTTTGCATATAAAATCATATTAAACCTACACAATTAAACATCGATAGTTATCTTACAAACTCTTCATTGACAAGCTTAATTTAAAATGCAAGTTTGCATATGTAATCAGTTTGAACATGGATACTCATATTAGAATCTGATAATTGTCAGACTTAATTTAAGTTAGCTATATAAAATCAATTTTCATGTAACTGTCCAATGGTAAATTATACTATAAGTGATAATTGAACCATAGTTAAAACTCCAATCTTTATACATTACATTGAACCATATGATAAACAGAGTTCCAAAGGAGGCAAAACTCCAATCCAATCCTTGTACATTATGTCAAAAAAAAAAACCCAAAATTATAAATCTATTCTAGAGGAAAGTGTTACAACTCGACAAAGGTACATTTACATCGCACTCAGTTTGAAAAGAAACAACACCGTCACAGATAACTTCGATGTTATACCGGGATGTCTTCCAACAAGCAATTATCATTCGAAGTTCTTCGACCGCCGTGATTGTCAAGCTGAAACTTCCATTAGTATGAGCTTGACTCAAATCATCACAGACGGATGGTGGAAGAATCACACCATTCCCACTTAACAAATAATACAAGATATTATTACCTTGTTCTCCTTGTTTGAATGGTAGTGTAATGGATTCCGAAGTTATGTTATAGTTATTGTAAGCTGCATAAATATGAAATTCTTTATAATTTATGTCAGCTTTTTTGTTTGAGTTTATGGATATTAAATATATTTTGATTCTGGAGTTCACACCGGTTCCAGAAATGTTTAATTTATCTATTTTAATTTTATACATGGCAAAGTTTGGTTTGATTGGTTTATTTGCCGACACAAAATAAATAAAAAAAATATTAGAGAAATGGTTAGGAGTACGAGGAATCCTAAGAAAATTCTTTTCCAATATGCCATTGTGGTTGTGGTTGAAAGGAGAGGAGAGTGTGTTAGGGACAGAGATAGATATTAGTATTACCTTTGGAACTGAAACTTGTGAAAAACAGAGGAATTGAAGCCCGAAGGAGGTTGTTGGTGTTGCAATTTTTCCTCTGCTTTTGAGGGATGATGTAACGTGTAAAATTATGGAACGGAGCAGAGAAGGAGTGATCCGGGAGAAGAATGAAGGAGCAGAGAGAGTGAGTGAGAGATGTGAGTGAGTGAGAGATTAAGTAAGGATTATTAAGTTGAGAGAAATGGGTTGTTTATGAGGCAAAGGGGTTATTGGCGTGAGCGAGAAGATGAGGAAAGAGGGATAGTTTGCTGCACTTGATGTGTTGGGAAATAAAGGAATGAAATAGAAATTGGTAGTGATTTATGCTTAGTCTTATGGAACGGGAATATTTGTATTATTATAGATGAAATAAGGACAACTAAAATGGGTCTAGTACAGATAGAAGAAGGAATATCAGAAATTTTAGAGAGGAATTAAGCAATCACCAATTTCTTGCAACACACTATGCTCACATGTTTGTTAAATAATGGTAGAGAAGAGGGACAGTGTTGTAATTTCGTCTCTGTTGCTTTCAATTCATTATTAGTAATTTTTGTTTTTGATTACTTTATAACATTATAATTAGATTGTTGAAGGGGTGGAAAAATCTTCAAGAATAAACTAGTACCTAATTATTTATATAAGTCGTTATATTTTTTATTTTATTATAGATTTTTTTTTTGTTAAAAAGTTTGTATATTTATGAGTAATTTACATGTGAGTGCGTGCGTGCGTGCGTACGTGCGTGCGTGCGGGCATGTGAGCACGTGTAAAAGTCATTTTAATTTTCCATAGACTCACCAATATATCCAAAGTTAAATTATTATAGTTCAAAATCTGTTGTACATTATGGTTCCAATATACTTAAAAGTCAAAAGAGATAGATTAAACCTTTGGTGCATTGATTTTAATTTACCTTGTAAAGGCAGTTTGCATATAAAATCATATTAAACCTACACAATTAGACATCGATAGTTATCTTACAAACTCTTAATTGACAAGCTTAATTTAAAATGCAAGTTTGCATATGTAATCAGTTTGAACATGGATACTTATATTAGAATCTGATAATTGTCAGACTTAATTTAAGTTAGCTATATAAAATCAATTTTCATGTAACTGTCCAATGGTAAATTATACTATAAGTGATAATTGAACCATAGTTAAAACTCCAATCTTTATACATTACATTGAACCATGATAAACAGAGTTCCAAAGGAGGCAAAACTCCAATCCAATCCTTGTACATTATGTCAAAAAAAAAAAGAACCCAAAATTATAAATCTATTCTAGAGGAAAGTGTTACAACTCGACAAAGGTACATTTACATCGCACTCAGTTTGAAAAGAAACAACACCGTCACAGATAACTTCGATGTTATACCGGGATTTCTTCCAACAAGCAATTATCATTCGAAGTTCTTCGACCGCCGTGATTGTCAAGCTGAAACTTCCATTAGTATGAGCTTGACTCAAATCATCACAGACGGATGGTGGAAGAATCACACCATTCCCACTTAACAAATAATACAAGATATTATTACCTTGTTCTCCTTGTTTGAATGGTAGTGTAATGGATTCCGAAGTTATGTTATAGTTATTGTAAGCTGCATAAATATGAAATTCTTTATAATTTATGTCAGCTTTTTTGTTTGGGTTTATGGATATTAAATATATTTTGATTCTGGAGTTCACACCGGTTCCAGAAATGTTTAATTTATCTATTTTAATTTTATACATGGCAAAGTTTGGTTTGATTGGTTTATTTGCCGACACAAAATAAATAAAAAAAATATTAGAGAAATGGTTAGGAGTACGAGGAATCCTAAGAAAATTCTTTTCCAATATGCCATTGTGGTTGTGGTTGAAAGGAGAGGAGAGTGTGTTAGGGACAGAGATAGATATTAGTATTACCTTTGGAACTGAAACTTGTGAAAAACAGAGGAATTGAAGCCCGAAGGAGGTTGTTGGTGTTGCAATTTTTCCTCTGCTTTTGAGGGATGATGTAACGTGTAAAATTATGGAACGGAGCAGAGAAGGAGTGATCCGGGAGAAGAATGAAGGAGCAGAGAGAGTGAGTGAGAGATGTGAGTGAGTGAGAGATTAAGTAAGGATTATTAAGTTGAGAGAAATGGGTTGTTTATGAGGCAAAGGGGTTATTGGCGTGAGCGAGAAGATGAGGAAAGAGGGATAGTTTGCTGCACTTGATGTGTTGGGAAATAAAGGAATGAAATAGAAATTGGTAGTGATTTATGCTTAGTCTTATGGAACGGGAATATTTGTATTATTATAGATGAAATAAGGACAACTAAAATGGGTCTAGTACAGATAGAAGAAGGAATATCAGAAATTTTAGAGAGGAATTAAGCAATCACCAATTTCTTGCATCACACTATGCTCACATGTTTGTTATATAATGGTAGAGAAGAGGGATAGTGTTGTAATTTCGTCTCTGTTGCTTTCAATTCATTATTAGTAATTTTTGTTTTTGATTACTTTATAACATTATAATTAGATTGTTGAAGGGGTGGAAAAATCTTCAAGAATAAACTAGTACCTAATTATTTATATAAGTTGTTATATATTTTATTTTATTATAGATTTTTTTTTTGTTAAAAAGTTTGTATATTTATGAGTAATTTACATGTGAGTGCGTGCGTGCGTGCGTACGTGCGTGCGTGCGGGCATGTGTGCACGTGTAAAAGTCATTTTAATTTTCCATAGACTCACCAATATATCCAAAGTTAAATTATTATAGTTCAAAATCTGTTGTACATTATGGTTCCAATATCCTTAAAAGTCAAAAGAGATAGATTAAACCTTTGGTGCATTGATTTTAATTTACCTTGTAAAGGCAGTTTGCATATAAAATCATATTAAACCTACACAATTAGACATCGATAGTTATCTTACAAACTCTTAATTGACAAGCTTAATTTAAAATGCAAGTTTGCATATGTAATCAGTTTGAACATGGATACTTATATTAGAATCTGATAATTGTCAGACTTAATTTAAGTTAGCTATATAAAATCAATTTTCATGTAACTGTCCAATGGTAAATTATACTATAAGTGATAATTGAACCATAGTTAAAACTCCAATCTTTATACATTACATTGAACCATGATAAACAGAGTTCCAAAGGAGGCAAAACTCCAATCCAATCCTTGTACATTATGTCAAAAAAAAAAGAACCCAAAATTATAAATCTATTCTAGAGGAAAGTGTTACAACTCGACAAAGGTACATTTACATCGCACTCAGTTTGAAAAGAAACAACACCGTCACAGATAACTTCGATGTTATACCGGGATTTCTTCCAACAAGCAATTATCATTCGAAGTTCTTCGACCGCCGTGATTGTCAAGCTGAAACTTCCATTAGTATGAGCTTGACTCAAATCATCACAGACGGATGGTGGAAGAATCACACCATTCCCACTTAACAAATAATACAAGATATTATTACCTTGTTCTCCTTGTTTGAATGGTAGTGTAATGGATTCCGAAGTTATGTTATAGTTATTGTAAGCTGCATAAATATGAAATTCTTTATAATTTATGTCAGCTTTTTTGTTTGGGTTTATGGATATTAAATATATTTTGATTCTGGAGTTCACACCGGTTCCAAAAATGTTTAATTTATCTATTTTAATTTTATACATGGCAAAGTTTGGTTTGATTGGTTTATTTGCCGACACAAAATAAATAAAAAAAATATTAGAGAAATGGTTAGGAGTACGAGGAATCCTAAGAAAATTCTTTTCCAATATGCCATTGTGGTTGTGGTTGAAAGGAGAGGAGAGTGTGTTAGGGACAGAGATAGATATTAGTATTACCTTTGGAACTGAAACTTGTGAAAAATAGAGGAATTGAAGCCTGAAGGAGGTTGTTTGTGTTGGAATTTTTGCTCTGCTTTTGAGGGATGATGTAACGTGTAAAATTATGGAACGGAGCAGAGAAGGAGTGATCCGGGAGAAGAATGAAGGAGCAGAGAGAGTGAGTGAGAGATGTGAGTGAGTGAGAGATTAAGTAAGGATTATTAAGTTGAGAGAAATGGGTTGTTTATGAGGCAAAGGGGTTATTGGCGTGAGCGAGAAGATGAGGAAAGAGGGAGAGTTTGCTGCACTTGATGTGTTGGGAAATAAAGGAATGAAATAGAAATTGGTAGTGATTTATGCTTAGTCTTATGGAACGGGAATATTTGTATTATTATAGATGAAATAAGGACAACTAAAATGGGTCTAGTACAGATAGAAGAAGGAATATCAGAAATTTTAGAGAGGAATTAAGCAATCACCAATTTCTTGCATCACACTATGCTCACATGTTTGTTATATAATGGTAGAGAAGAGGGATAGTGTTGTAATTTCGTCTCTGTTGCTTTCAATTCATTATTAGTAATTTTTGTTTTTGATTACTTTATAACATTATAATTAGATTGTTGAAGGGGTGGAAAAATCTTCAAGAATAAACTAGTACCTAATTATTTATATAAGTTGTTATATTTTTTATTTTATTATAGATTTTTTTTTTGTTAAAAAGTTTGTATATTTATGAGTAATTTACATGTGAGTGCGTGCGTGCGTGCGTACGTGCGTGCGTGCGGGCATGTGTGCACGTGTAAAAGTCATTTTAATTTTCCATAGACTCACCAATATATCCAAAGTTAAATTATTATAGTTCAAAATCTGTTGTACATTATGGTTCCAATATACTTAAAAGTCAAAAGAGATAGATTAAACCTTTGGTGCATTGATTTTAATTTACCTTGTAAAGGCTGTTTGCATATAAAATCATATTAAACCTACACAATTAGACATCGATAGTTATCTTACAAACGCTTAATTGACAAGCTTAATTTAAAATGCAAGTTTGCATATGTAATCAGTTTGAACATGGATACTTATATTAGAATCTGATAATTGTCAGACTTAATTTAAGTTAGCTATATAAAATCAATTTTCATGTAACTGTCCAATGGTAAATTATACTATAAGTGATAATTGAACCATAGTTAAAACTCCAATCTTTATACATTACATTGAACCATGATAAACAGAGTTCCAAAGGAGGCAAAACTCCAATCCAATCCTTGTACATTATGTCAAAAAAAAAAAAACCCAAAATTATAAATCTATTCTAAAGGAAAGTGTTACAACTCGACAAAGGTACATTTACATCGCACTCAGTTTGAAAAGAAACAACACCGTCACAGATAACTTCGATGTTATACCGGGATGTCTTCCAACAAGCAATTATCATTCGAAGTTCTTCGACCGCCGTGATTGTCAAGCTGAAACTTCCATTAGTATGAGCTTGACTCAAATCATCACAGACGGATGGTGGAAGAATCACACCATTCCCACTTAACAAATAATACAAGATATTATTACCTTGTTCTCCTTGTTTGAATGGTAGTGTAATGGATTCCGAAGTTATGTTATAGTTATTGTAAGCTGCATAAATATGAAATTCTTTATAATTTATGTCAGCTTTTTTGTTTGGGTTTATGGATATTAAATATATTTTGATTCTGGAGTTCACACCGGTTCCAGAAATGTTTAATTTATCTATTTTAATTTTATACATGGCAAAGTTTGGTTTGATTGGTTTATTTGCCGACACAAAATAAATAAAAAAAATATTAGAGAAATGGTTAGGAGTACGAGGAATCCTAAGAAAATTCTTTTCCAATATGCCATTGTGGTTGTGGTTGAAAGGAGAGGAGAGTGTGTTAGGGACAGAGATAGATAAAGGAGAGGAGAGTGTGTTAGGGACAGAGATAGATATTAGTATTACCTTTGTATATTTATGAGTAATTTACATGTGAGTGCGTGCGTGCGTGCGGGCATGTGCGCACGTGTAAAAGTCATTTTAATTTTCCACAGACTCACCAATATATCCAAAGTTAAATTATTATAGTTCAAAATCTGTTGTACATTATGGTTCCAACATACTTAAAAGTCGAAAGAGATAGATTAAACCTTTGGTGCATTGATTTTAATTTACCTTGTAAAGGCAGTTTGCATATAAAATCATATTAAACCTACACAATTAGACATCGATAGTTATCTTACAAACTCTTAATTGACAAGCTTAATTTAAAATGCAAGTTTGCATATGTAATCAGTTTGAACATGGATACTTATATTAGAATCTGATAATATTCAGACTTAATTTAAATTAGCTATATAAAATCAATTTTCATGTAACTGTCCAATGGTAAATTATATTATAAGTGATAATTGAACCATAGTTAAAACTCCAATCTTTATACATTACATTGAACCATGATAAACAGAGTTCCAAAGGAGGCAAAACTCCAATCCAATCCTTGTACATTATGTCAAAAAAAAAAAAAACCCAAAATTATAAATCTATTCTAGAGGAAAGTGTTACAACTCGACAAAGGTACATTTACATCGCACTCAGTTTGAAAAGAAACAACACCGTCACAGATAACTTCGATGTTATACCGGGATGTCTTCCAACAAGCAATTATCATTCGAAGTTCTTCGACCGCCGTGATTGTCAAGCTGAAACTTCCATTAGTATGAGCTTGACTCAAATCATCACAGACGGATGGTGGAAGAATCACACCATTCCCACTTAACAAATAATACAAGATATTATTACCTTGTTCTCCTTGTTTGAATGGTAGTGTAATGGATTCCGAAGTTATGTTATAGTTATTGTAAGCTGCATAAATATGAAATTCTTTATAATTTATGTCAGCTTTTTTGTTTGGGTTTATGGATATTAAATATATTTTGATTCTGGAGTTCACACCGGTTCCAGAAATGTTTAATTTATCTATTTTAATTTTATACATGGCAAAGTTTGGTTTGATTGGTTTATTTGCCGACACAAAATAAATAAAAAAAATATTAGAGAAATGGTTAGGAGTACGAGGAATCCTAAGAAAATTCTTTTCCAATATGCCATTGCGTTTGTGGTTGAAAGGAGAGGAGAGTGTGTTAGGGACAGAGATAGATATTAGTATTACCTTTTTATATTTATGAGTAATTTACATGTGAGTGCGTGCGTGCGTGCGTACGTGCGTGCGGGCATGTGCGCACGTGTAAAAGTCATTTTAATTTTCCATAGACTCACCAATATATCCAAAGTTAAATTATTATAGTTCAAAATCTATTGTACATTATGGTTCCAACATACTTAAAAGTTGAAAGAGATAGATCAAACCTTTGGTGCATTGATTTTAATTTACCTTGTAAAGGCAGTTTGCATATAAAATCATATTAAACCTACACAATTAGACATCGATAGTTATCTTACAAACTCTTAATTGACAAGCTTAATTTAAAATGCAAGTTTGCATATGTAATCAGTTTGAACATGGATACTTATATTAGAATCTGATAATATTCAGACTTAATTTAAATTAGCTATATAAAATCAATTTTCATGTAACTGTCCAATGGTAAATTATATTATAAGTGATAATTGAACCATAGTTAAAACTCCAATCTTTATACATTACATTGAACCATGATAAACAGAGTTCCAAAGGAGGCAAAACTCCAATCCAATCCTTGTACATTATGTCAAAAAAAAAAAAACCCAAAATTATAAATCTATTCTAGAGGAAAGTGTTACAACTCGACAAAGGTACATTTACATCGCACTCAGTTTGAAAAGAAACAACACCGTCACAGATAACTTCGATGTTATACCGGGATGTCTTCCAACAAGCAATTATCATTCGAAGTTCTTCGACCGCCGTGATTGTCAAGCTGAAACTTCCATTAGTATGAGCTTGACTCAAATCATCACAGACGGATGGTGGAAGAATCACACCATTCCCACTTAACAAATAATACAAGATATTATTACCTTGTTCTCCTTGTTTGAATGGTAGTGTAATGGATTCCGAAGTTATGTTATAGTTATTGTAAGCTGCATAAATATGAAATTCTTTATAATTTATGTCAGCTTTTTTGTTTGGGTTTATGGATATTAAATATATTTTGATTCTGGAGTTCACACCGGTTCCAGAAATGTTTAATTTATCTATTTTAATTTTATACATGGCAAAGTTTGGTTTGATTGGTTTATTTGCCGACACAAAATAAATAAAAAAAATATTAGAGAAATGGTTAGGAGTACGAGGAATCCTAAGAAAATTCTTTTCCAATATGCCATTGTGGTTGTGGTTGAAAGGAGAGGAGAGTGTGTTAGGGACAGAGATAGATATTAGTATTACCTTTGTATATTTATGAGTAATTTACATGTGAGTGCGTGCGTGCGTGCGTACGTGCGTGCGTGCGGGCATGTGCGCACGTGTAAAAGTCATTTTAATTTTCCACAGACTCACCAATATATCCAAAGTTAAATTATTATAGTTCAAAATCTGTTGTACATTATGGTTCCAACATACTTAAAAGTCGAAAGAGATAGATTAAACCTTTGGTGCATTGATTTTAATTTACCTTGTAAAGGCAGTTTGCATATAAAATCATATTAAACCTACACAATTAGACATCGATAGTTATCTTACAAACTCTTAATTGACAAGCTTAATTTAAAATGCAAGTTTGCATATGTAATCAGTTTGAACATGGATACTTATATTAGAATCTGATAATATTCAGACTTAATTTAAATTAGCTATATAAAATCAATTTTCATGTAACTGTCCAATGGTAAATTATATTATAAGTGATAATTGAACCATAGTTAAAACTCCAATCTTTATACATTACATTGAACCATGATAAACAGAGTTCCAAAGGAGGCAAAACTCCAATCCAATCCTTGTACATTATGTCAAAAAAAAAAAAACCCAAAATTATAAATCTATTCTAGAGGAAAGTGTTACAACTCGACAAAGGTACATTTACATCGCACTCAGTTTGAAAAGAAACAACACCGTCACAGATAACTTCGATGTTATACCGGGATGTCTTCCAACAAGCAATTATCATTCGAAGTTCTTCGACCGCCGTGATTGTCAAGCTGAAACTTCCATTAGTATGAGCTTGACTCAAATCATCACAGACGGATGGTGGAAGAATCACACCATTCCCACTTAACAAATAATACAAGATATTATTACCTTGTTCTCCTTGTTTGAATGGTAGTGTAATGGATTCCGAAGTTATGTTATAGTTATTGTAAGCTGCATAAATATGAAATTCTTTATAATTTATGTCAGCTTTTTTGTTTGGGTTTATGGATATTAAATATATTTTGATTCTGGAGTTCACACCGGTTCCAGAAATGTTTAATTTATCTATTTTAATTTTATACATGGCAAAGTTTGGTTTGATTGGTTTATTTGCCGACACAAAATAAATAAAAAAAATATTAGAGAAATGGTTAGGAGTACGAGGAATCCTAAGAAAATTCTTTTCCAATATGCCATTGCGTTTGTGGTTGAAAGGAGAGGAGAGTGTGTTAGGGACAGAGATAGATATTAGTATTACCTTTGTATATTTATGAGTAATTTACATGTGAGTGCGTGCGTGCGTGCGGGCATGTGCGCACGTGTAAAAGTCATTTTAATTTTCCATAGACTCACCAATATATCCAAAGTTAAATTATTATAGTTCAAAATCTATTGTACATTATGGTTCCAACATACTTAAAAGTTGAAAGAGATAGATCAAACCTTTGGTGCATTGATTTTAATTTACCTTGTAAAGGCAGTTTGCATATAAAATCATATTAAACCTACACAATTAGACATCGATAGTTATCTTACAAACTCTTAATTGACAAGCTTAATTTAAAATGCAAGTTTGCATATGTAATCAGTTTGAACATGGATACTTATATTAGAATCTGATAATATTCAGACTTAATTTAAATTAGCTATATAAAATCAATTTTCATGTAACTGTCCAATGGTAAATTATATTATAAGTGATAATTGAACCATAGTTAAAACTCCAATCTTTATACATTACATTGAACCATGATAAACAGAGTTCCAAAGGAGGCAAAACTCCAATCCAATCCTTGTACATTATGTCAAAAAAAAAAAAACCCAAAATTATAAATCTATTCTAGAGGAAAGTGTTACAACTCGACAAAGGTACATTTACATCGCACTCAGTTTGAAAAGAAACAACACCGTCACAGATAACTTCGATGTTATACCGGGATGTCTTCCAACAAGCAATTATCATTCGAAGTTCTTCGACCGCCGTGATTGTCAAGCTGAAACTTCCATTAGTATGAGCTTGACTCAAATCATCACAGACGGATGGTGGAAGAATCACACCATTCCCACTTAACAAATAATACAAGATATTATTACCTTGTTCTCCTTGTTTGAATGGTAGTGTAATGGATTCCGAAGTTATGTTATAGTTATTGTAAGCTGCATAAATATGAAATTCTTTATAATTTATGTCAGCTTTTTTGTTTGGGTTTATGGATATTAAATATATTTTGATTCTGGAGTTCACACCGGTTCCAGAAATGTTTAATTTATCTATTTTAATTTTATACATGGCAAAGTTTGGTTTGATTGGTTTATTTGCCGACACAAAATAAATAAAAAAAATATTAGAGAAATGGTTAGGAGTACGAGGAATCCTAAGAAAATTCTTTTCCAATATGCCATTGCGTTTGTGGTTGAAAGGAGAGGAGAGTGTGTTAGGGACAGAGATAGATATTAGTATTACCTTTGTATATTTATGAGTAATTTACATGTGAGTGCGTGCGTGCGTGCGGGCATGTGCGCACGTGTAAAAGTCATTTTAATTTTCCATAGACTCACCAATATATCCAAAGTTAAATTATTATAGTTCAAAATCTATTGTACATTATGGTTCCAACATACTTAAAAGTTGAAAGAGATAGATCAAACCTTTGGTGCATTGATTTTAATTTACCTTGTAAAGGCAGTTTGCATATAAAATCATATTAAACCTACACAATTAGACATCGATAGTTATCTTACAAACTCTTAATTGACAAGCTTAATTTAAAATGCAAGTTTGCATATGTAATCAGTTTGAACATGGATACTTATATTAGAATCTGATAATATTCAGACTTAATTTAAATTAGCTATATAAAATCAATTTTCATGTAACTGTCCAATGGTAAATTATATTATAAGTGATAATTGAACCATAGTTAAAACTCCAATCTTTATACATTACATTGAACCATGATAAACAGAGTTCCAAAGGAGGCAAAACTCCAATCCAATCCTTGTACATTATGTCAAAAAAAAAAAACCCAAAATTATAAATCTATTCTAGAGGAAAGTGTTACAACTCGACAAAGGTACATTTACATCGCACTCAGTTTGAAAAGAAACAACACCGTCACAGATAACTTCGATGTTATACCGGGATGTCTTCCAACAAGCAATTATCATTCGAAGTTCTTCGACCGCCGTGATTGTCAAGCTGAAACTTCCATTAGTATGAGCTTGACTCAAATCATCACAGACGGATGGTGGAAGAATCACACCATTCCCACTTAACAAATAATACAAGATATTATTACCTTGTTCTCCTTGTTTGAATGGTAGTGTAATGGATTCCGAAGTTATGTTATAGTTATTGTAAGCTGCATAAATATGAAATTCTTTATAATTTATGTCAGCTTTTTTGTTTGGGTTTATGGATATTAAATATATTTTGATTCTGGAGTTCACACCGGTTCCAGAAATGTTTAATTTATCTATTTTAATTTTATACATGGCAAAGTTTGGTTTGATTGGTTTATTTGCCGACACAAAATAAATAAAAAAAATATTAGAGAAATGGTTAGGAGTACGAGGAATCCTAAGAAAATTCTTTTCCAATATGCCATTGTGGTTGTGGTTGAAAGGAGAGGAGAGTGTGTTAGGGACAGAGATAGATATTAGTATTACCTTTGTATATTTATGAGTAATTTACATGTGAGTGCGTGCGTGCGTGCGTGCGTACGTGCGTGCGTGCGGGCATGTGCGCACGTGTAAAAGTCATTTTAATTTTCCACAGACTCACCAATATATCCAAAGTTAAATTATTATAGTTCAAAATCTGTTGTACATTATGGTTCCAACATACTTAAAAGTCGAAAGAGATAGATTAAACCTTTGGTGCATTGATTTTAATTTACCTTGTAAAGGCAGTTTGCATATAAAATCATATTAAACCTACACAATTAGACATCGATAGTTATCTTACAAACTCTTAATTGACAAGCTTAATTTAAAATGCAAGTTTGCATATGTAATCAGTTTGAACATGGATACTTATATTAGAATCTGATAATATTCAGACTTAATTTAAATTAGCTATATAAAATCAATTTTCATGTAACTGTCCAATGGTAAATTATATTATAAGTGATAATTGAACCATAGTTAAAACTCCAATCTTTATACATTACATTGAACCATGATAAACAGAGTTCCAAAGGAGGCAAAACTCCAATCCAATCCTTGTACATTATGTCAAAAAAAAAAAAACCCAAAATTATAAATCTATTCTAGAGGAAAGTGTTACAACTCGACAAAGGTACATTTACATCGCACTCAGTTTGAAAAGAAACAACACCGTCACAGATAACTTCGATGTTATACCGGGATGTCTTCCAACAAGCAATTATCATTCGAAGTTCTTCGACCGCCGTGATTGTCAAGCTGAAACTTCCATTAGTATGAGCTTGACTCAAATCATCACAGACGGATGGTGGAAGAATCACACCATTCCCACTTAACAAATAATACAAGATATTATTACCTTGTTCTCCTTGTTTGAATGGTAGTGTAATGGATTCCGAAGTTATGTTATAGTTATTGTAAGCTGCATAAATATGAAATTCTTTATAATTTATGTCAGCTTTTTTGTTTGGGTTTATGGATATTAAATATATTTTGATTCTGGAGTTCACACCGGTTCCAGAAATGTTTAATTTATCTATTTTAATTTTATACATGGCAAAGTTTGGTTTGATTGGTTTATTTGCCGACACAAAATAAATAAAAAAAATATTAGAGAAATGGTTAGGAGTACGAGGAATCCTAAGAAAATTCTTTTCCAATATGCCATTGCGTTTGTGGTTGAAAGGAGAGGAGAGTGTGTTAGGGACAGAGATAGATATTAGTATTACCTTTGTATATTTATGAGTAATTTACATGTGAGTGCGTGCGTGCGTGCGGGCATGTGCGCACGTGTAAAAGTCATTTTAATTTTCCACAGACTCACCAATATATCCAAAGTTAAATTATTATAGTTCAAAATCTGTTGTACATTATGGTTCCAACATACTTAAAAGTCGAAAGAGATAGATTAAACCTTTGGTGCATTGATTTTAATTTACCTTGTAAAGGCAGTTTGCATATAAAATCATATTAAACCTACACAATTAGACATCGATAGTTATCTTACAAACTCTTAATTGACAAGCTTAATTTAAAATGCAAGTTTGCATATGTAATCAGTTTGAACATGGATACTTATATTAGAATCTGATAATATTCAGACTTAATTTAAATTAGCTATATAAAATCAATTTTCATGTAACTGTCCAATGGTAAATTATATTATAAGTGATAATTGAACCATAGTTAAAACTCCAATCTTTATACATTACATTGAACCATGATAAACAGAGTTCCAAAGGAGGCAAAACTCCAATCCAATCCTTGTACATTATGTCAAAAAAAAAAAAACCCAAAATTATAAATCTATTCTAGAGGAAAGTGTTACAACTCGACAAAGGTACATTTACATCGCACTCAGTTTGAAAAGAAACAACACCGTCACAGATAACTTCGATGTTATACCGGGATGTCTTCCAACAAGCAATTATCATTCGAAGTTCTTCGACCGCCGTGATTGTCAAGCTGAAACTTCCATTAGTATGAGCTTGACTCAAATCATCACAGACGGATGGTGGAAGAATCACACCATTCCCACTTAACAAATAATACAAGATATTATTACCTTGTTCTCCTTGTTTGAATGGTAGTGTAATGGATTCCGAAGTTATGTTATAGTTATTGTAAGCTGCATAAATATGAAATTCTTTATAATTTATGTCAGCTTTTTTGTTTGGGTTTATGGATATTAAATATATTTTGATTCTGGAGTTCACACCGGTTCCAGAAATGTTTAATTTATCTATTTTAATTTTATACATGGCAAAGTTTGGTTTGATTGGTTTATTTGCCGACACAAAATAAATAAAAAAAATATTAGAGAAATGGTTAGGAGTACGAGGAATCCTAAGAAAATTCTTTTCCAATATGCCATTGCGTTTGTGGTTGAAAGGAGAGGAGAGTGTGTTAGGGACAGAGATAGATATTAGTATTACCTTTGTATATTTATGAGTAATTTACATGTGAGTGCGTGCGTGCGTGCGGGCATGTGCGCACGTGTAAAAGTCATTTTAATTTTCCACAGACTCACCAATATATCCAAAGTTAAATTATTATAGTTCAAAATCTGTTGTACATTATGGTTCCAACATACTTAAAAGTCGAAAGAGATAGATTAAACCTTTGGTGCATTGATTTTAATTTACCTTGTAAAGGCAGTTTGCATATAAAATCATATTAAACCTACACAATTAGACATCGATAGTTATCTTACAAACTCTTAATTGACAAGCTTAATTTAAAATGCAAGTTTGCATATGTAATCAGTTTGAACATGGATACTTATATTAGAATCTGATAATATTCAGACTTAATTTAAATTAGCTATATAAAATCAATTTTCATGTAACTGTCCAATGGTAAATTATATTATAAGTGATAATTGAACCATAGTTAAAACTCCAATCTTTATACATTACATTGAACCATGATAAACAGAGTTCCAAAGGAGGCAAAACTCCAATCCAATCCTTGTACATTATGTCAAAAAAAAAAAAACCCAAAATTATAAATCTATTCTAGAGGAAAGTGTTACAACTCGACAAAGGTACATTTACATCGCACTCAGTTTGAAAAGAAACAACACCGTCACAGATAACTTCGATGTTATACCGGGATGTCTTCCAACAAGCAATTATCATTCGAAGTTCTTCGACCGCCGTGATTGTCAAGCTGAAACTTCCATTAGTATGAGCTTGACTCAAATCATCACAGACGGATGGTGGAAGAATCACACCATTCCCACTTAACAAATAATACAAGATATTATTACCTTGTTCTCCTTGTTTGAATGGTAGTGTAATGGATTCCGAAGTTATGTTATAGTTATTGTAAGCTGCATAAATATGAAATTCTTTATAATTTATGTCAGCTTTTTTGTTTGGGTTTATGGATATTAAATATATTTTGATTCTGGAGTTCACACCGGTTCCAGAAATGTTTAATTTATCTATTTTAATTTTATACATGGCAAAGTTTGGTTTGATTGGTTTATTTGCCGACACAAAATAAATAAAAAAAATATTAGAGAAATGGTTAGGAGTACGAGGAATCCTAAGAAAATTCTTTTCCAATATGCCATTGTGGTTGTGGTTGAAAGGAGAGGAGAGTGTGTTAGGGACAGAGATAGATATTAGTATTACCTTTGTATATTTATGAGTAATTTACATGTGAGTGCGTGCGTGCGTGCGTGCGTACGTGCGTGCGTGCGGGCATGTGCGCACGTGTAAAAGTCATTTTAATTTTCCACAGACTCACCAATATATCCAAAGTTAAATTATTATAGTTCAAAATCTGTTGTACATTATGGTTCCAACATACTTAAAAGTCGAAAGAGATAGATTAAACCTTTGGTGCATTGATTTTAATTTACCTTGTAAAGGCAGTTTGCATATAAAATCATATTAAACCTACACAATTAGACATCGATAGTTATCTTACAAACTCTTAATTGACAAGCTTAATTTAAAATGCAAGTTTGCATATGTAATCAGTTTGAACATGGATACTTATATTAGAATCTGATAATATTCAGACTTAATTTAAATTAGCTATATAAAATCAATTTTCATGTAACTGTCCAATGGTAAATTATATTATAAGTGATAATTGAACCATAGTTAAAACTCCAATCTTTATACATTACATTGAACCATGATAAACAGAGTTCCAAAGGAGGCAAAACTCCAATCCAATCCTTGTACATTATGTCAAAAAAAAAAAAACCCAAAATTATAAATCTATTCTAGAGGAAAGTGTTACAACTCGACAAAGGTACATTTACATCGCACTCAGTTTGAAAAGAAACAACACCGTCACAGATAACTTCGATGTTATACCGGGATGTCTTCCAACAAGCAATTATCATTCGAAGTTCTTCGACCGCCGTGATTGTCAAGCTGAAACTTCCATTAGTATGAGCTTGACTCAAATCATCACAGACGGATGGTGGAAGAATCACACCATTCCCACTTAACAAATAATACAAGATATTATTACCTTGTTCTCCTTGTTTGAATGGTAGTGTAATGGATTCCGAAGTTATGTTATAGTTATTGTAAGCTGCATAAATATGAAATTCTTTATAATTTATGTCAGCTTTTTTGTTTGGGTTTATGGATATTAAATATATTTTGATTCTGGAGTTCACACCGGTTCCAGAAATGTTTAATTTATCTATTTTAATTTTATACATGGCAAAGTTTGGTTTGATTGGTTTATTTGCCGACACAAAATAAATAAAAAAAATATTAGAGAAATGGTTAGGAGTACGAGGAATCCTAAGAAAATTCTTTTCCAATATGCCATTGCGTTTGTGGTTGAAAGGAGAGGAGAGTGTGTTAGGGACAGAGATAGATATTAGTATTACCTTTGTATATTTATGAGTAATTTACATGTGAGTGCGTGCGTGCGTGCGTGCGTACGTGCGTGCGTGCGGGCATGTGCGCACGTGTAAAAGTCATTTTAATTTTCCACAGACTCACCAATATATCCAAAGTTAAATTATTATAGTTCAAAATCTGTTGTACATTATGGTTCCAACATACTTAAAAGTCGAAAGAGATAGATTAAACCTTTGGTGCATTGATTTTAATTTACCTTGTAAAGGCAGTTTGCATATAAAATCATATTAAACCTACACAATTAGACATCGATAGTTATCTTACAAACTCTTAATTGACAAGCTTAATTTAAAATGCAAGTTTGCATATGTAATCAGTTTGAACATGGATACTTATATTAGAATCTGATAATATTCAGACTTAATTTAAATTAGCTATATAAAATCAATTTTCATGTAACTGTCCAATGGTAAATTATATTATAAGTGATAATTGAACCATAGTTAAAACTCCAATCTTTATACATTACATTGAACCATGATAAACAGAGTTCCAAAGGAGGCAAAACTCCAATCCAATCCTTGTACATTATGTCAAAAAAAAAAAAACCCAAAATTATAAATCTATTCTAGAGGAAAGTGTTACAACTCGACAAAGGTACATTTACATCGCACTCAGTTTGAAAAGAAACAACACCGTCACAGATAACTTCGATGTTATACCGGGATGTCTTCCAACAAGCAATTATCATTCGAAGTTCTTCGACCGCCGTGATTGTCAAGCTGAAACTTCCATTAGTATGAGCTTGACTCAAATCATCACAGACGGATGGTGGAAGAATCACACCATTCCCACTTAACAAATAATACAAGATATTATTACCTTGTTCTCCTTGTTTGAATGGTAGTGTAATGGATTCCGAAGTTATGTTATAGTTATTGTAAGCTGCATAAATATGAAATTCTTTATAATTTATGTCAGCTTTTTTGTTTGGGTTTATGGATATTAAATATATTTTGATTCTGGAGTTCACACCGGTTCCAGAAATGTTTAATTTATCTATTTTAATTTTATACATGGCAAAGTTTGGTTTGATTGGTTTATTTGCCGACACAAAATAAATAAAAAAAATATTAGAGAAATGGTTAGGAGTACGAGGAATCCTAAGAAAATTCTTTTCCAATATGCCATTGTGGTTGTGGTTGAAAGGAGAGGAGAGTGTGTTAGGGACAGAGATAGATATTAGTATTACCTTTGTATATTTATGAGTAATTTACATGTGAGTGCGTGCGTGCGTGCGTGCGTACGTGCGTGCGTGCGGGCATGTGCGCACGTGTAAAAGTCATTTTAATTTTCCACAGACTCACCAATATATCCAAAGTTAAATTATTATAGTTCAAAATCTGTTGTACATTATGGTTCCAACATACTTAAAAGTCGAAAGAGATAGATTAAACCTTTGGTGCATTGATTTTAATTTACCTTGTAAAGGCAGTTTGCATATAAAATCATATTAAACCTACACAATTAGACATCGATAGTTATCTTACAAACTCTTAATTGACAAGCTTAATTTAAAATGCAAGTTTGCATATGTAATCAGTTTGAACATGGATACTTATATTAGAATCTGATAATATTCAGACTTAATTTAAATTAGCTATATAAAATCAATTTTCATGTAACTGTCCAATGGTAAATTATATTATAAGTGATAATTGAACCATAGTTAAAACTCCAATCTTTATACATTACATTGAACCATGATAAACAGAGTTCCAAAGGAGGCAAAACTCCAATCCAATCCTTGTACATTATGTCAAAAAAAAAAAAACCCAAAATTATAAATCTATTCTAGAGGAAAGTGTTACAACTCGACAAAGGTACATTTACATCGCACTCAGTTTGAAAAGAAACAACACCGTCACAGATAACTTCGATGTTATACCGGGATGTCTTCCAACAAGCAATTATCATTCGAAGTTCTTCGACCGCCGTGATTGTCAAGCTGAAACTTCCATTAGTATGAGCTTGACTCAAATCATCACAGACGGATGGTGGAAGAATCACACCATTCCCACTTAACAAATAATACAAGATATTATTACCTTGTTCTCCTTGTTTGAATGGTAGTGTAATGGATTCCGAAGTTATGTTATAGTTATTGTAAGCTGCATAAATATGAAATTCTTTATAATTTATGTCAGCTTTTTTGTTTGGGTTTATGGATATTAAATATATTTTGATTCTGGAGTTCACACCGGTTCCAGAAATGTTTAATTTATCTATTTTAATTTTATACATGGCAAAGTTTGGTTTGATTGGTTTATTTGCCGACACAAAATAAATAAAAAAAATATTAGAGAAATGGTTAGGAGTACGAGGAATCCTAAGAAAATTCTTTTCCAATATGCCATTGTGGTTGTGGTTGAAAGGAGAGGAGAGTGTGTTAGGGACAGAGATAGATATTAGTATTACCTTTGTATATTTATGAGTAATTTACATGTGAGTGCGTGCGTGCGTGCGTGCGTACGTGCGTGCGTGCGGGCATGTGCGCACGTGTAAAAGTCATTTTAATTTTCCACAGACTCACCAATATATCCAAAGTTAAATTATTATAGTTCAAAATCTGTTGTACATTATGGTTCCAACATACTTAAAAGTCGAAAGAGATAGATTAAACCTTTGGTGCATTGATTTTAATTTACCTTGTAAAGGCAGTTTGCATATAAAATCATATTAAACCTACACAATTAGACATCGATAGTTATCTTACAAACTCTTAATTGACAAGCTTAATTTAAAATGCAAGTTTGCATATGTAATCAGTTTGAACATGGATACTTATATTAGAATCTGATAATATTCAGACTTAATTTAAATTAGCTATATAAAATCAATTTTCATGTAACTGTCCAATGGTAAATTATATTATAAGTGATAATTGAACCATAGTTAAAACTCCAATCTTTATACATTACATTGAACCATGATAAACAGAGTTCCAAAGGAGGCAAAACTCCAATCCAATCCTTGTACATTATGTCAAAAAAAAAAAAAAACCCAAAATTATAAATCTATTCTAGAGGAAAGTGTTACAACTCGACAAAGGTACATTTACATCGCACTCAGTTTGAAAAGAAACAACACCGTCACAGATAACTTCGATGTTATACCGGGATGTCTTCCAACAAGCAATTATCATTCGAAGTTCTTCGACCGCCGTGATTGTCAAGCTGAAACTTCCATTAGTATGAGCTTGACTCAAATCATCACAGACGGATGGTGGAAGAATCACACCATTCCCACTTAACAAATAATACAAGATATTATTACCTTGTTCTCCTTGTTTGAATGGTAGTGTAATGGATTCCGAAGTTATGTTATAGTTATTGTAAGCTGCATAAATATGAAATTCTTTATAATTTATGTCAGCTTTTTTGTTTGGGTTTATGGATATTAAATATATTTTGATTCTGGAGTTCACACCGGTTCCAGAAATGTTTAATTTATCTATTTTAATTTTATACATGGCAAAGTTTGGTTTGATTGGTTTATTTGCCGACACAAAATAAATAAAAAAAATATTAGAGAAATGGTTAGGAGTACGAGGAATCCTAAGAAAATTCTTTTCCAATATGCCATTGTGGTTGTGGTTGAAAGGAGAGGAGAGTGTGTTAGGGACAGAGATAGATATTAGTATTACCTTTGTATATTTATGAGTAATTTACATGTGAGTGCGTGCGTGCGTGCGTGCGTACGTGCGTGCGTGCGGGCATGTGCGCACGTGTAAAAGTCATTTTAATTTTCCACAGACTCACCAATATATCCAAAGTTAAATTATTATAGTTCAAAATCTGTTGTACATTATGGTTCCAACATACTTAAAAGTCGAAAGAGATAGATTAAACCTTTGGTGCATTGATTTTAATTTACCTTGTAAAGGCAGTTTGCATATAAAATCATATTAAACCTACACAATTAGACATCGATAGTTATCTTACAAACTCTTAATTGACAAGCTTAATTTAAAATGCAAGTTTGCATATGTAATCAGTTTGAACATGGATACTTATATTAGAATCTGATAATATTCAGACTTAATTTAAATTAGCTATATAAAATCAATTTTCATGTAACTGTCCAATGGTAAATTATATTATAAGTGATAATTGAACCATAGTTAAAACTCCAATCTTTATACATTACATTGAACCATGATAAACAGAGTTCCAAAGGAGGCAAAACTCCAATCCAATCCTTGTACATTATGTCAAAAAAAAAAAAAAACCCAAAATTATAAATCTATTCTAGAGGAAAGTGTTACAACTCGACAAAGGTACATTTACATCGCACTCAGTTTGAAAAGAAACAACACCGTCACAGATAACTTCGATGTTATACCGGGATGTCTTCCAACAAGCAATTATCATTCGAAGTTCTTCGACCGCCGTGATTGTCAAGCTGAAACTTCCATTAGTATGAGCTTGACTCAAATCATCACAGACGGATGGTGGAAGAATCACACCATTCCCACTTAACAAATAATACAAGATATTATTACCTTGTTCTCCTTGTTTGAATGGTAGTGTAATGGATTCCGAAGTTATGTTATAGTTATTGTAAGCTGCATAAATATGAAATTCTTTATAATTTATGTCAGCTTTTTTGTTTGGGTTTATGGATATTAAATATATTTTGATTCTGGAGTTCACACCGGTTCCAGAAATGTTTAATTTATCTATTTTAATTTTATACATGGCAAAGTTTGGTTTGATTGGTTTATTTGCCGACACAAAATAAATAAAAAAAATATTAGAGAAATGGTTAGGAGTACGAGGAATCCTAAGAAAATTCTTTTCCAATATGCCATTGCGTTTGTGGTTGAAAGGAGAGGAGAGTGTGTTAGGGACAGAGATAGATATTAGTATTACCTTTGTATATTTATGAGTAATTTACATGTGAGTGCGTGCGTGCGTGCGTGCGTACGTGCGTGCGTGCGGGCATGTGCGCACGTGTAAAAGTCATTTTAATTTTCCATAGACTCACCAATATATCCAAAGTTAAATTATTATAGTTCAAAATCTATTGTACATTATGGTTCCAACATACTTAAAAGTTGAAAGAGATAGATCAAACCTTTGGTGCATTGATTTTAATTTACCTTGTAAAGGCAGTTTGCATATAAAATCATATTAAACCTACACAATTAGACATCGATAGTTATCTTACAAACTCTTAATTGACAAGCTTAATTTAAAATGCAAGTTTGCATATGTAATCAGTTTGAACATGGATACTTATATTAGAATCTGATAATATTCAGACTTAATTTAAATTAGCTATATAAAATCAATTTTCATGTAACTGTCCAATGGTAAATTATATTATAAGTGATAATTGAACCATAGTTAAAACTCCAATCTTTATACATTACATTGAACCATGATAAACAGAGTTCCAAAGGAGGCAAAACTCCAATCCAATCCTTGTACATTATGTCAAAAAAAAAAAAAAACCCAAAATTATAAATCTATTCTAGAGGAAAGTGTTACAACTCGACAAAGGTACATTTACATCGCACTCAGTTTGAAAAGAAACAACACCGTCACAGATAACTTCGATGTTATACCGGGATGTCTTCCAACAAGCAATTATCATTCGAAGTTCTTCGACCGCCGTGATTGTCAAGCTGAAACTTCCATTAGTATGAGCTTGACTCAAATCATCACAGACGGATGGTGGAAGAATCACACCATTCCCACTTAACAAATAATACAAGATATTATTACCTTGTTCTCCTTGTTTGAATGGTAGTGTAATGGATTCCGAAGTTATGTTATAGTTATTGTAAGCTGCATAAATATGAAATTCTTTATAATTTATGTCAGCTTTTTTGTTTGGGTTTATGGATATTAAATATATTTTGATTCTGGAGTTCACACCGGTTCCAGAAATGTTTAATTTATCTATTTTAATTTTATACATGGCAAAGTTTGGTTTGATTGGTTTATTTGCCGACACAAAATAAATAAAAAAAATATTAGAGAAATGGTTAGGAGTACGAGGAATCCTAAGAAAATTCTTTTCCAATATGCCATTGCGTTTGTGGTTGAAAGGAGAGGAGAGTGTGTTAGGGACAGAGATAGATATTAGTATTACCTTTGTATATTTATGAGTAATTTACATGTGAGTGCGTGCGTGCGTGCGTGCGTACATGTGCGCACGTGTAAAAGTCATTTTAATTTTCCATAGACTCACCAATATATCCAAAGTTAAATTATTATAGTTCAAAATCTATTGTACATTATGGTTCCAACATACTTAAAAGTTGAAAGAGATAGATCAAACCTTTGGTGCATTGATTTTAATTTACCTTGTAAAGGCAGTTTGCATATAAAATCATATTAAACCTACACAATTAGACATCGATAGTTATCTTACAAACTCTTAATTGACAAGCTTAATTTAAAATGCAAGTTTGCATATGTAATCAGTTTGAACATGGATACTTATATTAGAATCTGATAATATTCAGACTTAATTTAAATTAGCTATATAAAATCAATTTTCATGTAACTGTCCAATGGTAAATTATATTATAAGTGATAATTGAACCATAGTTAAAACTCCAATCTTTATACATTACATTGAACCATGATAAACAGAGTTCCAAAGGAGGCAAAACTCCAATCCAATCCTTGTACATTATGTCAAAAAAAAAAAAAAACCCAAAATTATAAATCTATTCTAGAGGAAAGTGTTACAACTCGACAAAGGTACATTTACATCGCACTCAGTTTGAAAAGAAACAACACCGTCACAGATAACTTCGATGTTATACCGGGATGTCTTCCAACAAGCAATTATCATTCGAAGTTCTTCGACCGCCGTGATTGTCAAGCTGAAACTTCCATTAGTATGAGCTTGACTCAAATCATCACAGACGGATGGTGGAAGAATCACACCATTCCCACTTAACAAATAATACAAGATATTATTACCTTGTTCTCCTTGTTTGAATGGTAGTGTAATGGATTCCGAAGTTATGTTATAGTTATTGTAAGCTGCATAAATATGAAATTCTTTATAATTTATGTCAGCTTTTTTGTTTGGGTTTATGGATATTAAATATATTTTGATTCTGGAGTTCACACCGGTTCCAGAAATGTTTAATTTATCTATTTTAATTTTATACATGGCAAAGTTTGGTTTGATTGGTTTATTTGCCGACACAAAATAAATAAAAAAAATATTAGAGAAATGGTTAGGAGTACGAGGAATCCTAAGAAAATTCTTTTCCAATATGCCATTGCGTTTGTGGTTGAAAGGAGAGGAGAGTGTGTTAGGGACAGAGATAGATATTAGTATTACCTTTGTATATTTATGAGTAATTTACATGTGAGTGCGTGCGTGCGTGCGTGCGTACGTGCGTGCGTGCGGGCATGTGCGCACGTGTAAAAGTCATTTTAATTTTCCATAGACTCACCAATATATCCAAAGTTAAATTATTATAGTTCAAAATCTATTGTACATTATGGTTCCAACATACTTAAAAGTTGAAAGAGATAGATCAAACCTTTGGTGCATTGATTTTAATTTACCTTGTAAAGGCAGTTTGCATATAAAATCATATTAAACCTACACAATTAGACATCGATAGTTATCTTACAAACTCTTAATTGACAAGCTTAATTTAAAATGCAAGTTTGCATATGTAATCAGTTTGAACATGGATACTTATATTAGAATCTGATAATATTCAGACTTAATTTAAATTAGCTATATAAAATCAATTTTCATGTAACTGTCCAATGGTAAATTATATTATAAGTGATAATTGAACCATAGTTAAAACTCCAATCTTTATACATTACATTGAACCATGATAAACAGAGTTCCAAAGGAGGCAAAACTCCAATCCAATCCTTGTACATTATGTCAAAAAAAAAAAAAAAACCCAAAATTATAAATCTATTCTAGAGGAAAGTGTTACAACTCGACAAAGGTACATTTACATCGCACTCAGTTTGAAAAGAAACAACACCGTCACAGATAACTTCGATGTTATACCGGGATGTCTTCCAACAAGCAATTATCATTCGAAGTTCTTCGACCGCCGTGATTGTCAAGCTGAAACTTCCATTAGTATGAGCTTGACTCAAATCATCACAGACGGATGGTGGAAGAATCACACCATTCCCACTTAACAAATAATACAAGATATTATTACCTTGTTCTCCTTGTTTGAATGGTAGTGTAATGGATTCCGAAGTTATGTTATAGTTATTGTAAGCTGCATAAATATGAAATTCTTTATAATTTATGTCAGCTTTTTTGTTTGGGTTTATGGATATTAAATATATTTTGATTCTGGAGTTCACACCGGTTCCAGAAATGTTTAATTTATCTATTTTAATTTTATACATGGCAAAGTTTGGTTTGATTGGTTTATTTGCCGACACAAAATAAATAAAAAAAATATTAGAGAAATGGTTAGGAGTACGAGGAATCCTAAGAAAATTCTTTTCCAATATGCCATTGCGTTTGTGGTTGAAAGGAGAGGAGAGTGTGTTAGGGACAGAGATAGATATTAGTATTACCTTTGTATATTTATGAGTAATTTACATGTGAGTGCGTGCGTGCGTGCGTGCGTACGTGCGTGCGTGCGGGCATGTGCGCACGTGTAAAAGTCATTTTAATTTTCCATAGACTCACCAATATATCCAAAGTTAAATTATTATAGTTCAAAATCTATTGTACATTATGGTTCCAACATACTTAAAAGTTGAAAGAGATAGATCAAACCTTTGGTGCATTGATTTTAATTTACCTTGTAAAGGCAGTTTGCATATAAAATCATATTAAACCTACACAATTAGACATCGATAGTTATCTTACAAACTCTTAATTGACAAGCTTAATTTAAAATGCAAGTTTGCATATGTAATCAGTTTGAACATGGATACTTATATTAGAATCTGATAATATTCAGACTTAATTTAAATTAGCTATATAAAATCAATTTTCATGTAACTGTCCAATGGTAAATTATATTATAAGTGATAATTGAACCATAGTTAAAACTCCAATCTTTATACATTACATTGAACCATGATAAACAGAGTTCCAAAGGAGGCAAAACTCCAATCCAATCCTTGTACATTATGTCAAAAAAAAAAAAAAAACCCAAAATTATAAATCTATTCTAGAGGAAAGTGTTACAACTCGACAAAGGTACATTTACATCGCACTCAGTTTGAAAAGAAACAACACCGTCACAGATAACTTCGATGTTATACCGGGATGTCTTCCAACAAGCAATTATCATTCGAAGTTCTTCGACCGCCGTGATTGTCAAGCTGAAACTTCCATTAGTATGAGCTTGACTCAAATCATCACAGACGGATGGTGGAAGAATCACACCATTCCCACTTAACAAATAATACAAGATATTATTACCTTGTTCTCCTTGTTTGAATGGTAGTGTAATGGATTCCGAAGTTATGTTATAGTTATTGTAAGCTGCATAAATATGAAATTCTTTATAATTTATGTCAGCTTTTTTGTTTGGGTTTATGGATATTAAATATATTTTGATTCTGGAGTTCACACCGGTTCCAGAAATGTTTAATTTATCTATTTTAATTTTATACATGGCAAAGTTTGGTTTGATTGGTTTATTTGCCGACACAAAATAAATAAAAAAAATATTAGAGAAATGGTTAGGAGTACGAGGAATCCTAAGAAAATTCTTTTCCAATATGCCATTGCGTTTGTGGTTGAAAGGAGAGGAGAGTGTGTTAGGGACAGAGATAGATATTAGTATTACCTTTGTATATTTATGAGTAATTTACATGTGAGTGCGTGCGTGCGTGCGGGCATGTGCGCACGTGTAAAAGTCATTTTAATTTTCCATAGACTCACCAATATATCCAAAGTTAAATTATTATAGTTCAAAATCTATTGTACATTATGGTTCCAACATACTTAAAAGTTGAAAGAGATAGATCAAACCTTTGGTGCATTGATTTTAATTTACCTTGTAAAGGCAGTTTGCATATAAAATCATATTAAACCTACACAATTAGACATCGATAGTTATCTTACAAACTCTTAATTGACAAGCTTAATTTAAAATGCAAGTTTGCATATGTAATCAGTTTGAACATGGATACTTATATTAGAATCTGATAATATTCAGACTTAATTTAAATTAGCTATATAAAATCAATTTTCATGTAACTGTCCAATGGTAAATTATATTATAAGTGATAATTGAACCATAGTTAAAACTCCAATCTTTATACATTACATTGAACCATGATAAACAGAGTTCCAAAGGAGG